>NW_026284224.1:0-5317 GCF_023373465.1 Oncorhynchus keta
GGTTCCGGGTTGGAGCGAGCGGTCGCATTCAGCACTTCGCTCTGCAGGTTGTATAACTTTTTCATTACATTTCATTATAGTACAACGGTTGATTTGTCTAATCTTAGCAATTCTTCTTAGCTAGCTACATAGCCGTCCTTTATCAGAGATAATTGCATAATTATCGTATTTCGTCGCCCTAACGTAGCCTTCACTGCTATTCGCCCAGGAGCTAGGACAGCTAACGCACACAGATTAGCATCACTGTAGTGCTATTCACTCAACTGAACGACTCTGATTAGTTTATGTTAGCTAGCTACATAGCTGTCTTTGTTTCCAAGATAATTGTGTAGTTTAGTGTGTGTAGCCTTGGGAGTGACTATCTTGATCCACTGAGGTTCGCTAGCCAGCTTGAAGGTTTGTCGTCCTTTAACGTAGGAGGACGACTCTGCTAGCTAGCCAACAGCTAACAGCTAACAGCTAGCCAACGCCACCACACGCCTACTGATTCGAATTCAATCACCGGTCAGGTAGTATCACATTTTCATTTCTCATTACAGTACAACGGTTTGATTTGTTTGATCCAGAACATCCTAAACATGCTCAATGGGTGACATGTCTGGTGATTATGCAGGCCATTGAAGAACTGGGACATTTTCAGCTTCCAGGAATTGTGTACAGATCCTTGGACATGGTGCCGTACATTATCATGCTGAAAAATAGGTGATGGCGGTAGATGGTAGATGACTGGCATGACAACGGGCCTCAGGATCTCGTCATGATATTCTGTGCATTTAAATTGCCATCGATAAAATGCAATCGTGTTTGTTGTCCGTAGCTTATGCCTGCCCATACCGTAACCCAACATAAGAATGAGGTTGAGTTTTTGTCACAACCGGCTCGTGGAAGTGACAAAGAGCTCATATAGGTCCAGGGTACAAATAATAATTATCAATAATTTTGCTCTTTATTTAACTATCTTACATATAAAACCTTATTTGTTCATCAAACTTGTGAATAACTCACCACAGGTTAATGAAAAGGGTGTGCTTGAAAGGATGGGCATAACTATGCAATGTTGGGTTGTATTGAGAGAGTCTCAGTCTTAAATCATTTTCCACACAGTCTGTGCCTGTATTTTGTTTTGATGCTAGTGAGAGCATAAAATCCACTCACATAAGTATGTGGTTGCAAAGGGCACCAGTGTCTTAACAGCACGATTTGCCAAGGCCAGGATACTCTGAGCGCAGCCCTATCCAGATATCTGGCAGTGGCTTCTGATGAAATTACATTTTCACAGAACCGTTTGTTTCGATGAGGCTCACTTGTTCAGATATCGGTAAGAGGACTGGAGGCAGTCTCTCAATTCATAAAAACATAAAATACTTTGCCCTTGATAACCAGCGCACTTATGTATGTTGTGAAAGCGTTACATGGTCGCTGCCCATATCATTGCATAATGTAGAAAATACACAAGAGTTCAGGGGCCTTGCTTTAACAAAGTTAACCATATTCACTGTAGTGTCCAAAACGTCTTTCAAGCTGTCAGGGCTTTCCCTTGGCAGCAAGAGCCTCTCAGATTAGCATCACTGTAGTGCTATTCACTCAACTGAACGACTTGATTAGTTTAGTGTTAGCTAGCTACACAGCTGTCTTTGTTTCCAAGATAATTGTGTAGTTTAGAGTGTGTAGTCTTGGAGTGATTATCTTAATTCACTGAGGTTCGCTAGCCAGCTATTTGTCGTCCTTAACGTAGGAGACTCTGCTAGCTAGCCAACAGCTAACAGCTAGCCAGCGTCAGCCAACGTCACCACACACGTTACTGAATCGAATTCAACAACCCGGTCAGGTAGTATCACATTTTCATTTCATTACAGTACAACGGTTTGATTTGTTTGATCGTAGCTAGCTACATAGCTAGTTACATAGCCGCCTTTGTTTCAAAGATAATTGTGTAGTCTAGAGCGATTTCCTAGGTTAGCTAGCCAGCTATTGTCGTTCTTTTAACGCAACGTAACGTAAACAACACTGCTAGCTAGCCAGCTAGCCCCCGAATAGTAGCACTGTAGAAACTATTACACTCAACGGAACGACTTGATTAGTGTAGTGTCAACAACGCAGCTACTGCCAGCTAGCCTACTTCAGCAGTACTGTATCATTTTAATCATTTTAGTCAATAAGATTCTTGCTATGTAAGCTTAACTTTCTGAACATTCGAGACGTGTAGTCCACTTGTCATTCCAATCTCCTTGCATTAGCGTAGCCTTTCTGTAGCCTGTCAACTATGTGTCTGTCTATCCCTGTTCTCTCCTCTCTGCACAGATCATACAAACGCTCCACACCGCATGGCCGCGCCACCCTAATCTGGTGGTCCCAGCGCGTACGACTCCACGTGGAGTTCCAGGTCTCCGGTAGCCTCTGAACTGCCGATCTGCGGCCAACAAGGCAGAGTTCATCTCAGCCTATGCCTCCTCCAGTCCTCGACTTCTTGGCACTGACGGAAACATGGATCACCACAGATAACACTGCTACTCCTACTGCTCTTCCTCGTCCGCCCACGTGTTCTCGCACACCCCGAGAGCTTCTGGTCAGCGGGGTGGTGGCACCGGGATCCTCATCTCTCCCAAGTGGTCTTTCTTTCTCCTTACCCATCTGTCTATCGCCTCCTTTGAATTCCATGCTGTCACAGTTACCAGCCCTTTCAAGCTTAACATCCTTATCATTTATCGCCCTCCAGGTTCCCTTGAGAGTTCATCAATGAGCTTGATGCCTTGATAAGCTCCTTTCCTGAGGACGGCTCACCTCTCACAGTTCTGGGCGACTTTAACCTCCCCACGCCTACCTTGACTCATTCCTCTCTGCCTCCTTCTTTCCACTCCTCTCCTCTTTGACCTCACCCTCTCACCTTCCCCTACTCACAAGGCAGGCAATACGCTTGACCTCATCTTTACTAGATGCTGCTCTTCTACTAACCTCATTGCAACTCCCCTCCAAGTCTCCGACCACTACCTTGTATCCTTTTCCTCTCGCTCTCATCCAACACTTCCCACACTGCCCTACTGGATGGTATCGCGCCGTCCCAACCTTCGCTTCTCTCCCCGCTACTCTCTCCTCTTCCATCCTATCATCTCTTCCCTCTGCTCAAACTTTCTCCAACCTATCTCCCTGATTCTGCCTCCTCAACCCTCCCTCTCCTCCCTTTTCTGCATCCTTTGACTCTCTATGTCCCCTATCCTCCAGGCCGGCTCGGTCCTCCTCCCGCCTCCGTGGCTCGACGACTCATTGAGAGCTCACAGAACAGGGTCCGGCAGCCGAGCGGAAATGGAGGAAACTCGCCTCCCTGCGGACCTGGCATCCTTTCACTCCCTCCTCTCTACATTTTCTCCTCTGTCTCTGCTGCTAAAGCCACTTTCTACCATTCTAAATTCCAAGCATCTGCCTCTAACCCTAGGAAGCTCTTTGCCACCTTCTCCTCCCTCCTGAATCCTCCCCCCCTCCTCCTCCTCTCTGCAGATGACTTCGTCAACCATTTTGAAAAGAAGGTCGACGACATCCGATCCTCGCTTGCTAAGTCAAACGACACCGCTGGTTCTGCTCACACTGCCCTACCCTATGCTCTGACCTCTTTCTCCCCTCTCTCCAGATGAAATCTCGCTGGCCTTGTGACGGCCGGGCCGCCCAACAACCTGCCCGCTTGACCCTATCCCCTCCTCTTCTCCAGACCATTTCCGGAGACCTTCTCCCTTACCTCACCTCGCTCATCAACTCATCCCTGACCGCTGGCTACGTCCTCCCGTCTTCAAGAGAGCGAGAGTTGCACCCTTCTGAAAAACCTACACTCGATCCCTCCGATGTCAACAACTACAGACCAGTATCCCTTCTCTCTTTCTCTCCAAAACTCTTGAGCGTGCCGTCCTTGGCCAGCTCTACCGCTATCTCTCTCAGAATGACCTTCTTGATCCAAATCAGTCAGGTTTCAAGACTAGTCATTCAACTGAGACTGCTCTTCTCTGTATCACGGAGGCGCTCCGCACTGCTAAAGCTAACTCTCTCTCCTCTGCTCATCCTTCTAGACCTATCGGCTGCCTTCGATACTGTGAACCATCAGATCCTCCTCTCCACCCTCTCCGGGAGTTGGGCATCTCCGGCGCGGCCCACGCTTGGATTGCGTCCTACCTGACAGGTCGCTCCTACCAGGTGGCGTGGCGAGAATCTGTCTCCTCACCACGCGCTCACCACTGGTGTCCCCCAGGGCTCTGTTCTAGGCCCCTCTTATTCTCGCTATACACCAAGTCACTTGGCTCTGTCATAACCTCACATGGTCTCTCCTATCATTGCTATGCAGACGACACACAATTAATCTTCTCCTTTCCCTTCTGATGACCAGGTGGCGAATCGCATCTCTGCATGTCTGGCAGACATATCAGTGTGGATGACGGATCACCACCTCAAGCTGAACCTCAGCAAGACGGAGCTCCTCTTCCTCCCGGGGGAAGGGGATTGCCCGCTCCATGATCTCGCCTATCACGGTTGACAACTCCATTGTGTCCTCCTCCCAGAGCGCTAAGAACCTTGGCGTGATCCTGGACAACACCCTGTCGCTCTCAACTAACATCAAGGCGGTGTCCCGTTCCTGTAGGTTCATGCTCTACAACATCCGCAGAGTACGACCCTGCTCACACAGGAAGCGGCGCAGGTCCTAATCCAGGCACTTGTCATCTCCCTGTCTTGATTACTGCAACTCGCTGTTGGCTGGGCTCCCTGCCTGTGCCATTAAACCCTACAACTCATCCAGAACGCCGCAGCCCGTCTGGTGTTCAACCTTCCCAAGTTCTCCTTCACTGCCACCCCGCTCCTCCGCTCTCTCCACTGGCTTCCAGTTGAAGCTTCAGATCCGCCAAGACCATGGTGTCACGCCACGGAGGCTGTGAGGGGAACGGCACCTCAGTACTCCAGGCTCTGATCAGGCCCTACACCCAAACAAGGGCACTCCGGCGTTCATCCACCTCTGGCCTGCTCGCCTCCCTACCACTGAGGAAGTACAGTTCCCGCCTCAGCCCAGTCAAAACTGTTCGCTGCTCTGGCCCCCCAATGGTGGAACAAACTCCCTCACGACGCCAGGACAGCGGAGTCAATCACCACCTTCCGGAGACACCTGAAACCCCACCTCTTCAAGGAATACCTAGGATAGGTAAGTAAGGTAAGTAATCCTTCTCACCCCCCTCCTAACAAGATTTAGATGCAAGTGGCTGTTCCACTGGTTGTCATAAGGTGTATGCACCAATTTGTAAGTCGCTCTGGATAAGAGCGTCTGCTAAATGACTTAAATGTAAATGTA
>NW_026284225.1:0-8800 GCF_023373465.1 Oncorhynchus keta
GTAGATCTAGCTGGTCTGTCATAATGTAACAGAGACAGTAGATCTAGCTGGTATGTCATACAACAGAGACAGTAGATCTAGCTGGTCTGTCAAAAAATAATAGAGACAGTAGATCTAGCAGTAAACCCCACCTCTTCAAGGAATACCTAGGATAGGGTAAGTAAGGGTAAGTAATCCTTCTCACCCCCCTTCTCCCCCCAACAAGATTTAGATGCAAGTGGCTGTTCCACTGGTTGTCATAGGTGTTTGCACCAATTTGTAAGTCGCTCTGGATAAGAGCGTCTGCTAAATGACTTAAATGTAAATGTAATGTAGCTGGTCTGTCATGAAATAATAGAGACAGTAGATCTAGCTGGTCTGTCATAATATAATAGAGACAGTAGATCTAGCTGGTATGTCATACAATAGAGACAGTAGATCTAGCTGGTATGTCATAATATAATAGAGACAGTAGATTTGGCTGGTCTGTCATAATATAATAGAGACAGTAGATCTACCTGGTATGTCATGCAACAGAGACAGTAGATCTAGCTGGTCTGTCATGAAATAATAGAGACAGTAGATCTACCTGGTCTGTCATAATATAATAGAGACAGTAGATCATTGTAGATCTAGCTGGTCTGTCACTTAATATAACAGAGACAGTAGATATCGCTGGTCTGTCATAATATAACAGAGACAGTAGATCTAGCTGGTCTGTCATAAAATAATATAGACAGTAGATCTAGCTGGTCTGTCATAAAATAATAGAGACAGTAGATCTAGCTGGTCTGTCATAATATAATAGAGACAGTAGATCTAGCTGGTATGTCATGCAACAGAAACAGTAGATCTAGCTGGTCTGTCATAAAATAATAGAGACAGTAGATCTATCTGGTCTGTCAAAGTATAATAGAGACAGTAGATTTGGCTGGTCTGTCATAATATAATAAAGACAGTAGATCTACCTGGTCTGTCAAAATATAATAGATCTACATTGGGTAGATCTAGCTGGTCTGTCATAAAATACAGCTGGTCTGTCATACAACAGAGACAGTAGATCTAGCTGGTCTGTCAAAAAATAACAGAGACAGTAGATCTAGCTGGTATGTCATAAAATAACAGAGACAGTAGATCTACCTGGTCTGTAGACAAAAAATAATAGAGACAGTAGATCTAGCTGGTCTGTCATAAAAATATAGACAGTAGATCTAGCTGGTCTGTCATGATAGAGACTAGATCTAGCTGGTCTGTCATAATATAATAGAGACAGTAGATCTAGCTGGTATGTCATACAATAGAGACAGTAGATTTAGCTGGTCTGTCATAATATAATAGAGACAGTAGATCTAGCTGGTCTGTCAAAAAATAATAGAGACAGTAGATCTAGCTGGTCTGTCAAAAATATAATAGAGACAGTAGATCTAGCTGGTCTGTCATAACAACAGAGACAGTAGATCTAGCTGGTCTGTCATAAAATAATAGAGACAGTAGATCTAGCTGGTCTGTCATAATATAATAGAGACAGTAGATTTGGCTGGTCTGTCATAATATAATAGAGATAGTAGATCTACCTGGTCTGTCAAAATATAATAGACACAGTAGATTTAGCTGGTCTGTCATAAAATTTAGAGACAGTAGATCTAGCTGGTCTGTCATAATATACCAGAGACAGTAGATCTAGCTGGTCTGTTCATACAACAGAGACAGTAGATCTACCTGGTCTGTCAAAAAATAATAGACAGTAGATCTAGCTGGTCTGTCAAAATATAATAGAGACAGTAGATCTAGCTGGTCTGTCATAATATAATAGAGACAGTAGATCTAGCTTTTTATGTCATTATACAGTAGATCTAGCTGGTCTGTCATAAAATAATAGAGACAGTAGATCTAGCTGGTCTGTCATAATATAATAGAGACAGTAGATCTAGCTGGTCTGTCATAAAATAATATAGACAGTAGATCTAGCTGGTCTGTCATGAAATAATAGAGACAGTAGATCTAGCTGGTCTGTCATAATATAATAGAGACAGTAGATCTAGCTGGTATGTCATGCAACAGAGACAGTAGATCTAGCTGGTCTGTCATAAAATAATAGAGACAGTAGATCTAGCTGGTCTGTCATGAAATAATAGAGACAGTAGATCTAGCTGGTCTGTCATAATATAATAGAGACAGTAGATCTAGCTGGTATGTCATGCAACAGAGACAGTAGATCTAGCTGGTCTGTCATAAAATAATAGAGACAGTAGATCTAGCTGGTCTGTCATAATATAATAGAGACAGTAGATTTGGCTGGTCTGTCATAATATAATAGAGACAGTAGATCTACCTGGTCTGTCAAAATATAATAGAGACAGTAGATCTAGCTGGTCTGTCATAATATAATAGAGACAGTAGATTTGGCTGGTCTGTCATAATATAATAGAGACAGTAGATCTACCTGGTCTGTCAAAATATAATAGAGACAGTAGATCTAGCTGGTCTGTCATTAAATAATAGAGACAGTAGATCTAGCTGGTCTGTCATAATGTAACAGAGACAGTAGATCTAGCTGGTATGTCATACAACAGAGACAGTAGATCTAGCTGGTCTGTCAAAAATAATAGAGACAGTAGATCTAGCTGGTCTGTCATGAAATAATAGAGACAGTAGATCTAGCTGGTCTGTCATAATATAATAGAGACAGTAGATCTAGCTGGTATGTCATACAATAGAGACAGTAGATCTAGCTGGTATGTCATAATATAATAGAGACAGTAGATTTGGCTGGTCTGTCATAATATAATAGAGACAGTAGATCTACCTGGTCTGTCATAATATAACAGAGACAGTAGATCTAGCTGGTCTGTCATAATATAATAGAGACAGTAGATCTACCTGGTCTGTCAAAATATAATAGAGACAGCAGATCCAGCTGGTCTGTCATAAAATAATAGAGACAGTAGATCTAGCTGGTCTGTCATAATGTAACAGAGACAGTAGATATCTGTCATAAAATAATAGAGACAGTAGATCTAGCTGGTCTGTCATAAAATAATAGAGACAGTAGATCTAGCTGGTCTGTCATAAAATAATAGAGACAGTAGATCTAGCTGGTCTGTCATAATATAATAGAGACAGTAGATCTAGCTGGTATGTCATACAATAGAGACAGTAGATCTAGCTGGTCTGCCATAATGCAATAGAGACAGTAGATCTATCTGGTCTGTCAAAGTATAATAGAGGCAGTAGATCTAGCTGGTCTGACATAATATAATAGAGACAGTAGATCTAGCTGGTATGTCATACAATAGAGACAGTAGATCTAGCTGGTATGTCATACAACAGAGACAGTAGATCTAGCTGGTATGTCATACAACAGAGACAGTAGATCTAGCTGGTCTGTCATAAAATAATAGAGACAGTAGATCTAGCTGGTCTGTCATAATGTAACAGAGACAGTAGATCTAGCTGGTATGTCATACAACAGAGACAGTAGATCTAGCTGGTCTGTCAAAAAATAATAGAGACAGTAGATCTAGCTGGTATGTCATAAAATAATAGAGACAGTAGATCTACCTGGTCTGTCATAATATAATAGAGACAGTAGATCTAGCTGGTCTGTCATAATATAATAGAGACAGTAGATCTAGCTGGTCTGTCATGAAATAATAGAGACAGTAGATCTAGCTGGTCTGTCATAATATAATAGAGACAGTAGATCTAGCTGGTATGTCATACAACATAGACAGTAGATCTAGCTGGTCTGTCATAAAATAATAGAGACAGTAGATCTAGCTGGTCTGTCATAAAATAATAGAGACAGTAGATCTAGCTGGTCTGTCATAATATAATAGAGACAGTAGATCTAGCTGGTCTGTCATAATATAATAGAGACAGTAGATTTGGCTGGTCTGTCATAATATAATAGAGACAGTAGATCTACCTGGTCTGTCAAAATATAATAGAGACAGTAGATCTAGCTGGTCTGTCATAAAATAATAGAGACAGTAGATCTAGCTGGTCTGTCATAATGTAACAGAGACAGTAGATCTAGCTGGTATGTCATACAACAGAGACAGTAGATCTAGCTGGTCTGTCAAAAAAATAATAGAGACAGTAGATCTAGCTGGTCTGTCATGAAATAATAGAGACAGTAGATCTAGCTGGTCTGTCATAATATAATAGAGACAGTAGATCTAGCTTTTATGTCATACAATAGAGACAGTAGATCTAGCTGGTCTGTCATAAAATAATAGAGACAGTAGATCTAGCTGGTCTGTCATGAAATAATAGAGACAGTAGATCTAGCTGGTATGTCATACAATAGAGACAGTAGATCTAGCTGGTCTGTCATAATATAATAGAGGCAGTAGATCTAGCTGGTATGTCATAATATAATAGAGACAGTAGATCCAGCTGGTCTGTGATAATACAATAGAGACAATAGATCCAGCTGGTATGTCATACAACAGAGACAGTAGATCTAGCTGGTCTGTCATAAAATAATAGAGACAGTAGATCTAGCTGGTCTGTCATGAAATAATAGAGACAGTAGATCTAGCTGGTCTGTCATAATATAACAGAGACAGTAGATCTACCTGGTCTGTCCTAATATAACAGAGACAGTAGATCTACCTGGTCTGTCATAATATAATAGAGACAGTAGATCTAGCTGGTCCGTCAAAATTTAATAAAGACAGTAGATCTAGCTGGTCTGTCATAATACAATAAAGCCTGTAGATCTAGCTGGTCTGTCATAATATAATAGAGACAGTAGATCTAGCTGGTCTGTCAAAATATAATACAGACAGTAGATCTAGCTGGTCTGTCATAATATAATAGAGACAGTAGATTTGGCGGGTCTGTCATAATATAATAGAGACAGTAGATCTACCTGGTCTGTCATAATATAACAGAGACAGTAGATCTAGCTGGTCTGTCATAATATAATAGAGACAGTAGATCTACCTGGTCTGTCATAATATAACAGAGTCAGTAGATCTAGCTGGTCTGTCATAATATAATAGAGACAGTAGATCTACCTGGTCTGTCAAAATATAATAGAGACAGTAGATCCAGCTGGTCTGTCATAAAATAATAGAGACAGTAGATCTAGCTGGTCTGTCATAATGTAACAGAGACAGTAGATATCGCTGGTCTGTCATAAAATAATAGAGACAGTAGATCTAGCTGGTCTGTCATAAAATAATAGAGACAGTAGATCTAGCTGGTCTGTCATAAAATAATAGAGACAGTAGATCTAGCTGGTCTGTCATAATATAATAGAGACAGTAGATCTAGCTGGTATGTCATACAATAGAGACAGTAGATCTAGCTGGTCTGCCATAATGCAATAGAGACAGTAGATCTATCTGGTCTGTCAAAGTATAATAGAGGCAGTAGATCTAGCTGGTCTGACATAATATAATAGAGACAGTAGATCTAGCTGGTATGTCATACAACAGAGACAGTAGATCTAGCTGGTCTGTCATAAAATAATAGAGACAGTAGATCTAGCTGGTCTGTCATAATGTAACAGAGACAGTAGATCTAGCTGGTATGTCATACAACAGAGACAGTAGATCTAGCTGGTCTGTCAAAAAATAATAGAGACAGTAGATCTAGCTGGTATGTCATAAAATAATAGAGACAGTAGATCTACCTGGTCTGTCATAATATAATAGAGACAGTAGATTTGGCGGGTCTGTCATAATATAATAGAGACAGTAGATCTAGCTGGTCTGTCATAAAATAATATAGACAGTAGATCTAGCTGGTCTGTCATGAAATAATAGAGACAGTAGATCTAGCTGGTCTGTCATAATATAATAGAGCCAGTAGATCTAGCTGGTATGTCATGCAACAGAGACAGTAGATCTAGCTGGTCTGTCATAAAATAATAGAGACAGTAGATCTAGCTGGTCTGTCATAATATAATAGAGACAGTAGATTTGGCTGGTCTGTCATAATATAATAGAGAGAGTAGATCTATCTGGTCTGTCAAAATATAATAGAGACAGTAGATCTAGCTGGTCTGTCATAAAATAATAGAGACAGTAGATCTAGCTGGTCTGTCATAATGTAACAGAGACAGTAGATCTAGCTGGTATGTTATACAACAGAGACAGTAGATCTAGCTGGTCTGTCAAAAAATAATAGAGACAGTAGATCTAGCTGGTCTGTCATGAAATAATAGAGACAGTAGATCTAGCTGGTCTGTCATAATATAATAGAGACAGTAGATCTAGCTTTTATGTCATACAATAGAGACAGTAGATCTAGCTGGTATGTCATAAAATAACAGAGACAGTAGATCTAGCTGGTCTGTCATAAAATAATAGAGACAGTAGATCTACCTGGTCTGTCATAATATAACAGAGACAGTATATCTAGCTGGTCTGTCATAATATAATAGAGACAGTAGATCTACCTGGTATGTCAAATATAATAGAGACAGTAGATCCAGCTAGTCTGTGATAATACAATAGAGACAGTAGATCCAGCTGGTATGTCATATGTAACAGAGACAGTAGATCTAGCTGGTCTGTCATAAATAATAGAGACAGTAGATCTAGCTGGTCTGTCATGAAATAATAGAGACAGTAGATCTAGCTGGTCTGTCATAATATAACAGAGACAGTAGATCTAGCTGGTCTGTCCTAATATAATAGAGACAGTAGATCTAGCTGGTCTGTCATAATATAATAGAGACAGTAGATCTATCTGGTCTGTCAAAATGTAATAAAGGCAGTAGATATAGCTGGTCTGTCATAATATAAAGCCAGACAGATCTAGCTGGTCTGTCATATAATAGAGACAGTAGATCTAGCTGGTCTGTCAAAATACAACAGACTATAGATCTAGCTGGTATGTCATACAACAGAGACAGTAGATTTGGCGGGTCTGTCATAATATATCATTGACAGATCTACCTGGTCTGTCATAATATAACAGAGACAGTAGATCTAGCTGGTCTGTCATATAATAGAGACAGTAGATTTAAGGGTCTGTCATAATATAATAGAGACAGTAGATCTACCTGGTCTGTCATGAAATAACAGAGACAGTAGATCTAGCTGGTCTGTCATGAAATAATAGAGACAGTAGATCTACCTGGTCTGTCTTGAAATAACAGAGACAGTAGATTTGGCGGGTCTGTCATAATATAATAGAGACAGTAGATCTAGCTGGTCTGTCATAAAATAATAGAGACAGTAGATCTAGCTGGTCTGTCATAAAATAATAGAGACAGTAGATTTGCCGGGTCTGTCATGAAATAATAGAGACAGTAGATCTACCTGGTCTGTCATAATATAACAGAGACAGTAGATCTAGCTGGTCTGTCATGCAATAATATAGACAGTAGATCTAGCTGGTCTGTCATGAAATAATAGAGACAGTAGATCTAGCTGGTCTGTCATAATATAATAGAGACAGTAGATCTAGCTGGTATGTCATGCAACAGAGACAGTAGATCTAGCTGGTCTGTCATAAAATAATAGAGACAGTAGATCTAGCTGGTCTGTCATAATATAATAGAGACAGTAGATTTGGCTGGTCTGTCATAATATAATAGAGACAGTAGATCTACCTGGTCTGTCAAAATATAATAGAGACAGTAGATCTAGCTGGTCTGTCATAAAATAATAGAGACAGTAGATCTAGCTGGTCTGTCATAATGTAACAGAGACAGTAGATCTAGCTGGTATGTCATACAACAGAGACAGTAGATCTAGCTGGTCTGTCAAAAAATAATAGAGACAGTAGATCTAGCTGGTCTGTCATGAAATAATAGAGACAGTAGATCTAGCTGGTCTGTCATAATATAATAGAGACAGTAGATCTAGCTGGTATGTCATACAATAGAGACAGTAGATCTAGCTGGTCTGTCATAAAATAATAGAGACAGTAGATCTAGCTGGTCTGTCATAAAATAATAGAGACAGTAGATCTAGCTGGTATGTCATACAATAGAGACAGTAGATCTAGCTGGTCTGTCATAATATAATAGAGACAGTAGATCCAGCTGGTCTGTGATAATACAATAGAGACAATAGATCTAGCTGGTATGTCATACAACAGAGACAGTAGATCTAGCTGGTCTGTCATAAAATAATAGAGACAGTAGATCTAGCTGGTCTGTCATGAAATAATAGAGACAGTAGATCTAGCTGGTCTGTCATAATATAACAGAGACAGTAGATCTACCTGGTCTGTCATAATATAATAGAGACAGTAGATCTAGCTGGTCCGTCAAAATTTAATAAAGACAGTCGATATAGCTGGTCTGTCATAATACAATAAAGCCAGTAGATCTAGCTGGTCTGTCATAATATAATAGAGACAGTAGATCTAGCTGGTCTGTCAAAATATAATACAGACAGTAGATCTAGCTGGTCTGTCATAATATAATAGAGACAGTAGATTTGGCGGGTCTGTCATAATATAATAGAGACAGTAGATCTACCTGGTCTGTCATAATATAACAGAGACAGTAGATCTAGCTGGTCTGTCAAAAAATAATAGAGACAGTAGATCTAGCTGGTCTGTCATGAAATAATAGAGACAGTAGATCTAGCTGGTCTGTCATAAAATAATAGAGACAGTAGATCTAGCTGGTCTGTCATAATATAATAGAGACAGTAGATCTGGCGGGTCTGTCATAATATAATAGAGACAGTAGATCTAGCTGGTCTGTCATAATATAACAGAGACAGTAGATCTAGCTGGTCTGTCATAATATAATAGAGACAGTAGATCTACCTGGTCTGTCAAAATATAATAGAGACAGTAGATCTACCTGGTCTGACAGAGTATAATAGAGACAGTAGATCTA
>NW_026284226.1:0-4974 GCF_023373465.1 Oncorhynchus keta
AACCCTAATCGCATGAGGTGTCTGTCTGGTGCAGAAACTCTGAACTCGACAAGCATCCAATTTCCCCCTCTCAGCTTTGAGGTGACAGGAAACTACATATGCACTAACTGTAAAGATGCTCTGGAGAAGAGTGTCTGCTAAATTAGTTAAAATGTAGATGTATCTATGTTAACATATTTCCTACTGGAATGATGAGAAACACTGAACAAATCACTGCAAATGTAGTGTACAAAGTCTAATCCAACAAAGCCCCTTTAAGAGAAGAAACTGTTAGTGACGGCGAAGTAAGTGAGATGGAGGGTGAGGGCAGGGAACATTATTTGACGTGAAATGATTGATGTAGTACTTGTCTGCCCCTGGTGGAATTGTGAGATGTGCATACTGGTTTTGTGATTTGAATATCCCACATTCTCTCTGCTTGAATGTCCCTGTGAACAACTACAGGAAAGAGATACTATGATTTGATCACAGTGGAAATGCAGTATTTGCTTGGGAGTAAATGGATTGGCCCTGACAACACAGTAGCCTACTGTACATGCTTGTGAGTCCCGTGTGGCCCAGCTGGTTGTTGGTAGAGCATGGCGCTTGCAACGCCAGGGTTGTGGGTTAATTTGCCACGAGGGACCACTATGGAAAAACAGTATGAAATGCATGCACTCAGTACTGTAAGTTGCTGTAGATCAGAGTGCCTGCTAAATGAAAAATAATGTAATACTTGCAGTTATCCCTTTACCAGAACCTTTTGCTTGACAAGGCTGCCCACTAGTGGTAATGATTGAAGTTATAGCACACATTTTCTCTCATTTGAATAAAAAAAAATATCCCACAAGCTTCAATTCCAAAAAACACTAATAGATGGTATTTACTGCAACACATTTGTGCCGACATAAATAGCAATAACCTGCAATGCAGGCGTCTAGACGTCTTAAGCTACATTGATAACCGTGGAATAATTCCACAAATACAGCAATAGGATATCCACTGAAGTAGTCAAAACAATGTAATGTGACATTTCCTCATTCAAAGGTTCATGTTTTCAAGACTTTAATGCTCATAGGCACATTGTCTTTGCTTGGATGTCCTTGCAGTTATCACATGTAAATAATGTTTGAATATGTTTCATTCTAAAAACAAAATTCACCTCTGTCTCCTGCCAGGGGTGGACTGGAACCAGAAATAGCTCTGGCATTTCAAACATACCGGACCATTTTTTGTTTGAGGCCCCCACACTGGCCCATTTTTGTTCCCCTTGAAGCCCCCATTATTAGCCAGATAATGATAATTTTGAGCAAATGGCAAACAAACAGAACCAGCAACCTAAGAATAATACAGTCCTTTAGCCCTCCAATACCGGGTTAGTGTAATAATGTCATACACATCTCGGTCTTGAAGCTGGGCTAGAATTCCTTTTCACATTTGACAATCAACATACATCAAGATGAAATGTCAAGTACAGACAAGGCGATGGCGACCAACCATAGCAAAGTCAGCAACGAAGTGCTGAATGAATAACCATTTCAAACTCATCACACATTTACTCATCAAAAATTCAGAGGACCAAGGCACATATGATTAGTCTTAAAATGCATTTGTTGTGATGGCATGTTCAAAATATCAAAAAACATGCCATAACAATCAAAGTATTTGACACTAAATATATAAAGACTGCCTTGGTCCTCCGTTTTTAATGTCCATTTAACTATTTTCCCAAAGAGGACCTTTCCCTCTTTTTTCACATTTACTCATGCTTTTATGTTGATTAAATTTAATTTAGCCTGCAATATAAAGAGTAATGCAGTCATCTACTGATAAATGGGTGAGTGAATGTATGTGTTGATGTACATAATACATATATTTAAACGCAGACTCAATGATATGATGTGAACACAAGCATTAGTGTGAGATATAGGACTCCCGAGTGGCGCAGCAGTCTAAGGCTCTGCATATCAGTGCTAGAGGCGTCACTACAGACCCTGGTTAGATCGCGGGCTGTATCACAACCTGGCCGTGGTCGGAAGTCCCATAGGGCAGCGCACAATTGGCCTAGCGTCGTCCGGGTTAGGGGAGGGTTAGTCCATTATTGTAAAATAAACATTTGTTCTTAACTGACTTGCCTAGTTAAATAAAGGTTAATATATATATATCATTATTTTTTAAACAATATTGCAACGTGAAGGCAAAGCAAATTTGTCAGCACCCATACAGATAATGGTAAGAATCTGTGCACCTGCACAGGAGTTTTTCCTAATTTTCCCACAGAATTATAGTTGTGTGACAGCATTCAGTGATTGTGTCTCTTTTCAGATTTTACAACCTTGCATCCTCTCGCTTCTTTCAGAATGGATTGCAGGTGGTTTGAGGCGAGGAATCTCAGATATTTTCCTCCAAATGTTTTGAAAAGGAGGCAGAGAGAAAGGACGTGAGGAATCAAAGAAAGACAAATTGAGAAAGAGCCTGTCCCTGAATCCCAAATCAATCCCTTAGACCCTATGAACTTGTTGTAGACCTTAGCGTGTTGGATAGGTGTAAGCAATGGATGACCAAAATGTTGTGTCCTGCTCAACGTGCCCCTGATCTACCTGTAATCTGTGTGTTTTCTTCTGGATCCTTCTACACCTCTATCTCCTCCCCTTTTATTTTACTCTGCCTCCTGTTCTCGAGGATCTAGGGGGCATGCCATGCTCCGAGAAGCCGACCGTATCCTTTCCCCAGACCTGGATCCACCTGATGTTCTCCATGTCCAATATCCCACTTTTCATTACATTATCTAAAGATACTGTTATTGTCATGTTTATTATAATCTGCAAAGAAACTCTGCTTGCCATATCATTATTGGCACAGTGAGAAACAAAGATGTCAGTACATGCACTAGCACTGCAAATGCTTCAAGAGCGAAGAGAGCAGCTGTGGGTGGACTTTGCATTTATCATCTTCAAGTCTCCATTCCGCGACTGTCTGCCTGTTGATTGAAAATGACAGAACCACCAATAGCACCCACCTCCCATATATATATATATATATATATATATATATGTATATATATATAATATACAGTGCCTTGCGAAAGTATTCGACCCCTTGAATTTGCGACCTTTTGCCACATTTCAGGCTTCAAACATAAAGATATAAAACTGTATTTTTGTGAAGAATCAACAACAAGTGGGACACAATCTTGAAGTGGAGCGACATTTATTGGATATTTCAAACTTTTTTAACAAATCAAAAACTGAAAAATTGTGCGTGCAAAATTATTCAGCCCCCTTAAGTTAATACTTTGTAGCGCCACCTTTTGCTGCAATTACAGCTGTAAGTCGCTTGGGGTATGTCTCTATCAGTTTTGCACATCGAGAGACTGAATTTTTCCCCATTCCTCTTGCAAAACAGCTCGAGCTCAGTGAGGTTGGATGGAGAGCATTTGCAAACAGCAGTTTTCAGTTCTTTCCACAGATTCTTGATTGGATTCAGGTCTGGACTTTGACTTGGCCATTCTAACACCTAGATATGTTTATTTTTGAACCATTCCATTGTAGATTTGCTTTATGTTTTGGATCATTGTCTTGTTGGAAGACAAATCTCCATCCCAGTCTCAGGTCTTTTGCAGACTCCATCAGGTTTTCTTCCAGAATGGTCTTGTATTTGGCTCCATCCATCTTCCCATCAATTTTAACCATCTTCCCTGTCCCTGCTGAAGAAAAGCAGGCCCAAACCATGATGCTGCCACCACCATGTTTGACAGTGGGGATGGTGTGTTCAGTGAGTGTTGCTTTTACGCCAAACATAACGTTTTGCATTGTTGCCAAAAGTTCAATTTTGGTTTCATCTGACCAGAGCACCTTCTTCCACATGTTTGGTGTGTCTCCCAGGTGGCTTGTGGCAAACTTTAAACAACACTTTTTATGGATATCTTTAAGAAATGGCTTTCTTCTTGCCACTCTTCCATAAAGGCCAGATTTGTGCAATATACGACTGATTGTTGTCCTATGGACAGAGTCTCCCACCTCAGCTGTAGATCTCTGCAGTTCATCCAGAGTGATCATGGGCCTCTTGGCTGCATCTCTGATCAGTCTTCTCCTTGTATGAGCTGAAAGTTTAGAAGGACGGCCAGTTCTTGGTAGATTTGCAGTGGTCTGATACTCCTTCCATTTCAATATTATCGCTTGCACAGTGCTCCTTGGGATGTTTAAAGCTTGGGAAATCTTTTTGTATCCAAATCCGGCTTTAAACTTCTTCACAACAGTATCTCGGACCTGCCTGGTGTGTTCCTTGTTCTTCATGATGCTCTCTGCGCTTTTAACGGACCTCTGAGACTATCACAGTGCAGGTGCATTTATACGGAGACTTGATTACACACAGGTGGATTGTATTTATCATCATTAGTCATTTAGGTCAACATTGGATCATTCAGAGATCCTCACTGAACTTCTGGAGAGAGTTTGCTGCACTGAAAGTAAAGGGGCTGAATAATTTTGCACGCCCAATTTTTCAGTTTTGATTTGTTAAAAAAGTTTGAAATATCCAATAAATGTCGTTCCACTTCATGATTGTGTCCCACTTGTTGTTGATTCTTCACAAAAATATACAGTTTTATATCTTTATGTTTGAAGCCTGAAATGTGGCAAAAGGTCGCAAAGTTCAAGGGGGCGAATTATTTTGCAAGGCACTGTACATACACACACACAGTGGGGCAAAAAGTATTTAGTCAGCCACCAATTGTGCAAGATCTCCCACTTACAAAGATGAGAGAGGCCTGTAATTTTCATCATAGGTACACTTCAACTATGACAGACAAAATTAGAAAAGAAAATCCAGAAAATCACATTGTAGGATTTTTAATGAATTTATTTGCAAATTATGGTGGAAAATAAGTATTTGGTCAATAACAAAAGTTTATCTCAATACTTTAATAAAGATCCTTTGTTGGCAATGACAGAGGTCAAACGTTCTCTGTATGTCTTCACAAGGTTTTCACACACT
>NW_026284227.1:0-811 GCF_023373465.1 Oncorhynchus keta
CCCACGGTGAAGTATGGTGGGGGTCACCTCATACCCACGGTGAAGTATGGTGGGGTCACCTCATACCCACGGTGAAGTATATGGTGGGGGTCACCTCATACCCACGGTGAAGTATGGTGGGGGTCACCTCCATACCCACGGTGAAGTATGGTGGAGGTCACCTCATACCCACGGTGAAGTATGGTGGGGGGGTCACCTCATACCCACGGTGAAGTATGGTGAGGGGTCACCTCATACCCACGGTGAAGTATGGTGAGGGGTCACCTCATACCCACGGTGAAGTATGGTGGGGGTCACCTCATACCCACGGTGAAGTATGGTGGGGGTCACCTCATACCCACGGTGAAGTATGGTGGAGGTCACCTCATACCCACGGTGAAGTATGGTGGGGTCACCTCATACCCACGGTGAAGTATGGTGGGGTCACCTCATACCCACGGTGAAGTATGGTGGGGGTCACCTCATACCCACGGTGAAGTATGGTGAGGGGTCACCTCATACCCACGGTGAAGTATGGTGGAGGTCACCTCATACCCACGGTGAAGTATGGTGGAGGTCACCTCATACCCACGGTGAAGTATGGTGGGGGTCACCTCATACCCACGGTGAAGTATGGTGGGGGTCACCTCATACCCACGGTGAAGTATGGTGAGGGGTCACCTCATACCCACGGTGAAGTATGGTGGGGGTCACCTCATACCCACGGTGAAGTATGGTGGGGAGTCACCTCATACCCACGGTGAAGTATGGTGAGGGTCACCTCATACCCACGGTGAAGTATGGTGAGGGGTCACCTCATACCCACGGTGAA
>NW_026284228.1:0-3215 GCF_023373465.1 Oncorhynchus keta
CAGTAGATCTTGCTGGTCTCTCAGAATATAATAGAGACATAGAGACAGTAGATCTAGCTGGTCTGTCATATTATAATAGAGACAGTAGATCCAACTGGTCTATCATATTATCATAGCACTGGCACTGACGGAAACATGGATCACCACAGATAACACTGCCACTCCTACTGCTCTCTCTTCGTCTGCCCACGTGTTCTCGCACACCCCGGGAGCTTCTGGTCAGCGGGGTGGTGGCACCGGGATCCTCATCTCTCCCAAGTGGTCATTCTCTCTTTCTCCCCTTACCCATCTGTCTATCGCCTCCTTTGAATTCCATGCTGTCACAGTTACCAGCCCTTTCAAGCTTAACATCCTTATCATTTATCGCCCTCCAGGTTCCCTCGGAGAGTTCATCAATGAGCTTGATGCCTTGATAAGCTCCTTTCCTGAGGACGGCTCACCTCTCACAGTTCTGGGCGACTTTAACCTCCCCACGTCTACCTTTCACTCATTCCTCTCTGCCTCCTTCTTTCCACTCCTCTCCTCTTTGACCTCACCCTCTCACCTTCCCCCTACTCACAAGGCAGGCAATACGCTCGACCTCATCTTTACTAGATGCTGTTCTTCCACTAACCTCATTGCAACTCCCCTCCAAGTCTCCGACCACTACCTTGTATCCTTTTCCCTCTCGCTCTCATCCAACACTTCCCACACTGCCCCTACTCGGATGGTATCGCGCCGTCCCAACCTTCGCTCTCTCTCCCCCGCTACTCTCTCCTCTTCCATCCTATCATCTCTTCCCTCTGCTCAAACCTTCTCCAACCTATCTCCTGAATCTGCCTCCTCAACCCTCCTCTCCTCCCTTTCTGCATCCTTTGACTCTCTATGCCCCCTATCCTCCAGGCCAGCTCGGTCCTCCCCTCCCGCTCCGTGGCTCGACGACTCATTGCGAGCTCACAGAACAGGGCTCCGGGCAGCCGAGCGGAAATGGAGGAAAACTCGCCTCCCTGCGGACCTGGCATCCTTTCGCTCCCTCCTCTCTACATTTTCCTCTTCTGTCTCTGCTGCTAAATCGACTTTCTACCACTCTAAATTCCAAGCTTCTGCCTCTAACCCTAGGAAGCTCTTTGCCACCTTCTCCTCCCTCCTGAATCCTCCTCCCCCCCCTCCTCCCTCTCTGCAGATGACTTCGTCAACCATTTTGAAAAGAAGGTCGACGACATCCGATCCTCGTTTGCTAAGTCAAACGACACCGCTGGTTCTGCTCACACTGCCCTACCCTGTACTCTGACCTCTTTCTCCCCTCTCTCTCCAGATGAAATCTCGCGTCTTGTGACGGCCGGCCGCCCAACAACCTGCCCGCTTGACCCTATCCCCTCCTCTCTTCTCCAGACCATTTCCGGAGACCTTCTCCCTTACCTCACCTCGCTCATCAACTCATCCCTGACCGCTGGCTACGTCCCTTCCGTCTTCAAGAGAGCGAGAGTTGCACCCCTTCTGAAAAAACCTACACTCGATCCCTCCGATGTCAACAACTACAGACCAGTATCCCTTCTTTCTTTTCTCTCCAAAACTCTTGAACGTGCCGTCCTTGGCCAGCTCTCCCGCTATCTCTCTCAGAATGACCTTCTTGATCCAAATCAGTCAGGTTTCAAGACTAGTCATTCAACTGAGACTGCTCTTCTCTGTATCACGGAGGCGCTCCGCACCGCTAAAGCTAACTCTCTCTCCTCTGCTCTCATCCTTCTAGACCTATCGGCTGCCTTCGATACTGTGAACCATCAGATCCTCCTCTCCACCCTCTCCGAGTTGGGCATCTCCGGCGCGGCCCACGCTTGGATTGCGTCCTACCTGACAGGTCGCTCCTACCAGGTGGCGTGGCGAGAATCTGTCTCCTCACCACGCGCTCTCACCACTGGTGTCCCCCAGGGCTCTGTTCTAGGCCCTCTCCTATTCTCGCTATACACCAAGTCACTTGGCTCTGTCATAACCTCACATGGTCTCTCCTATCATTGCTATGCAGACGACACACAATTAATCTTCTCCTTTCCCCTTCTGATGACCAGGTGGCGAATCGCATCTCTGCATGTCTGGCAGACATATCAGTGTGGATGACGGATCACCACCTCAAGCTGAACCTCGGCAAGACGGAGCTGCTCTTCCTCCCGGGGAAGGACTGCCCGTTCCATGATCTCGCCATCACGGTTGACAACTCCATTGTGTCCTCCTCCCAGAGCGCTAAGAACCTTGGCGTGATCCTGGACAACACCCTGTCGTTCTCAACTAACATCAAGGCGGTGGCCCGTTCCTGTAGGTTCATGCTCTACAACATCCACAGAGTACGACCCTGCCTCACACAGGAAGCGGGGCAGGTCCTAATCCAGGCACTTGTCATCTCCCGTCTGGATTACTGCAACTCGCTGTTGGCTGGGCTCCCTGCCTGTGCCATTAAACCCCTACAACTCATCCAGAACGCCGCAGCCCGTCTGGTGTTCAACCTTCCCAAGTTCTCTCACGTCACCCCGCTCCTCCGCTCTCTCCACTGGCTTCCAGTTGAAGCTCGCATCCGCTACAAGACCATGGTGCTTGCCTACGGAGCTGTGAGGGGAACGGCACCTCAGTACCTCCAGGCTCTGATCAGGCCCTACACCCAAACAAGGGCACTGCGTTCATCCACCTCTGGCCTGCTCGCCTCCCTACCACTGAGGAAGTACAGCTCCCGCTCAGCCCAGTCAAAACTGTTCGCTGCTCTGGCCCCTCAATGGTGGAACAAACTCCCTCACGACGCCAGGACAGCGGAGTCAATCACCACCTTCCGGAGACACCTGAAACCCCACCTCTTTAAGGAATACCTAGGATAGGATAAGTAATCCTTCTCACCCCCCCCCCCTTTTAAGATTTAGATGCACTATTGTAAAGTGCCTGTTCCACTGGATGTCATAAGGTGAATGCACCAATTTGTAAGTCGCTCTGGATAAGAGCGTCTGCTAAATGACTTAAATGTAAATGTAATAGAGACAGTAGATCTAGCTGGTCTGTCATTTTACAATAGAGACAGTAGATCTAGCTGGTCTGGCATAATATAATAGAGACATAGAGACAGTAGATCTAGCTGGTCTCTCGTAATATAATAGAGACAGCAGTTCTAGCTGGTTTGTCAGAATATAATAGAGACAGTAGATCTAGCTGGTCTCTCATAATATAATAGAGACAGTAGATCTAGCTGGTCTGTCATA
>NW_026284229.1:0-5360 GCF_023373465.1 Oncorhynchus keta
GAGGGAGAGAGAGGAGTGGGGGGATGGAGGGAGAGAGAGAGGGATATATTAAGGGATATAGGGAATGGGGAAAGGGGAGAGGGAGGAGTGGGGGATGGAGGGAGGGAGAGGGAGGAGTGGGGGGATGGAGGGAGGAGGGAGAGAGGGATATGATAAGGGATATGGGAATGGGGGAAAGGGGAGAGGGAGGAGTGGGGGATGGAGGGAGGGAGAGAGAGAGGGATATAATAAGGGATATAGGGAATGGGGGAAAGGGGAGAGGGAGGAGTGGGGGATGGAGGGAGAGGAGAGGGACGGGATGAGATGAGGAGGGAGTGGGAGGAGGGGATGGAGGGAGGGAGAGAGAGAGGGATATAATAAGGGATATAGAGAATGGGGGAAAGGGGAGAGGGAGGAGTGGGGGATGGAGGGAGGGAGAGAGAGAGGGATATAATAAGGGATATAGAGAATGGGGGAAAGGGGAGAGGGAGGAGTGGGGGATGGAGGGAGGGAGAGAGAGGGGGATATAATAAGGGATATAGGGAATGGGGGAAAGGGGAGAGGGAGGAGTGGGGGGATGGAGGGAGGGAGAGAGAGGAGTGGGGGGGATGGAGGGAGGGAGAGAGAGGGATATATTAAGGGATATAGGGAATGGGGGAAAGGGGAGAGGGAGGAGTGGGGGGATGGAGGGAGGGAGGGAGAGAGAGGGATATATTAAGGGATATAGGGAATGGGGGAAAGGGGAGAGGGAGGAGTGGGGGGATGGAGGGAGGGAGGGAGAGAGAGGGATATAATAAGGGATATAGAGAATGGGGGAAAGGGGAGAGGGCCCGGAGGGAGGAGGAGATTGCAGATACAGTCGTATTGGCCGAGAGGTGGGCCCTCAAACCTCTACAAGACAGTAGATGGCTGAAAAAGGGAGGGAATGGAAGGATGGAGGGATGGATGAATAGAGGTAGTGAGGGAGGGAGAGACTACAGTTAGTCAGAGGCAGTTGAATGTTCACTGAGTGATTCACAGCTTTGTTAATCATACCAACAACTAAATTATGCAGGCAAAAATATATTCTGAAAATCGCTTCCATTATGCATACAGCTCTCTCCATGAAAAACAAAGGCATGCAGATCAAGGGCGTTTCACACTGTGTTTGAAAGCATGTGAGTCGTCCTACACCACGACAGAGACATGGAAATAGACAAACCCGCCACAGGTCTCTGCCTTTGCCACCAATAAGGAACATATTTTTAGCATAAAATCGCATCCATAACAAAAAGTTCCAACAAAATTCTCTGTAGGAGCTGACACTGCTGTAAACAGATGACTCCAGAACTATGAATTACAAGTATTATAAAGACTAACAAAAGGTAGCAGCCATAATGAGGCTGTTTGATGCTAATGAAAACAAAAGAGTGTCTGTCGTTTTATCCCATTTTCCTGTCCGAGACTTTAGCCAAATCCAGAAACTGATTCACATATCCAGACGAAAGAGCCATATAAGAATGGGAGAATTAACAAAAACTGTCACCAGTGAAAATATGTCCAAAGATTAGTCCTTAAAAGAAAATCCCATTACCAACATTCACTTTTAAATAACTATACTCTCTCTAACAGAAAGGAAAACTAATAGTTACTGAATTTATTAGCTAACTCACAGACAGGGTAGAGGAGGACTCTGGGAGTTAACACAGACTCACCCCACCACAGACAGGGTAGAGAGACCTGAGGAGTTAACACAGACCCACCCCCACCATGATAGGGTAGAGGAGACCTGAGGAGCACCAAGATCCACCCCCCACCACAGACAGTGTAGATGGAGAATCTATGAGTTAACACAGACTCACCCCCACCAGACAGGCAGTAGAGGAGACCTGAGAGCAACACCACAGACTCACCCCCCACCTCGACAGACAGGGCAGAGGAGACACGAGGAGTTAACACAGACTCACCCCCCACCACAGACAGGCAGAGGGCTAGAGCCGGGAACAAGACCATACCCCACCACAGAGGGAGAGGAGACCCAGAGCAGAGACCACACCCCCCACCACAGACAGGGGTGGCAGAGGAGACCCGAGGAGTTAACACAGACTCACCCCCACCACAGACAGGGTAGAGAGAGACCCAGGGAGTTAACACAGACTCACCCCCCACCACAGACAGGGTAGAGGAGACCCGAGGAGTTAACATAGACTCACCCCCCACCACAGACAGGGTTGAGGAGACCCGAGGAGTTAACATAGACTCACACCCCCCACCACAGACAGGGTTGAGGAGACCGAGGGGTTAACATAGACTCACCCCCCACCACAGACAGGGTTGAGGAGACCCGAGGAGTTAACATAGACTCACACCCCCACCACGAGACAGGGCAGAGGAGACCGAGGTTAACACAGATCCACCCCCACCACAGACAGGGTAGAGGAGACCCGAGGAGTTAACACAGATCACCCCCCACCACAGACAGGGCGAGGGGAGACCCGAGGAGTTAACATAGACCCCCACCACAGACAGGGTTGAGGAGACCCGAGGGGTTAACATAGACTCACCCCCCCACCACAGACAGGGGTTGAGGAGACCCGAGGGGTTAACATAGACTCACCCCCCCACCACAGACAGGGCCGAGGGGAGACCCGAGGAGTTAACATAGAACGCACCCCACCACAGACAGGGTAGGGAGACCCGAGGATTAACATATACTCCCCCACCACAGACAGGGCCGAGGAGACCCGAGGGTTAACATGAACCCCCACCACAGACAGGGTAGAGGAGACCCGAGTTAACATAGACTCACCCCCCACCACCACAGACAGGGTGGGGAGACCCGAGGTTAACATACTCCCCCCCCACCACAGACAGGACGAGGAGACCGAGGAGTTAACTTATAGACTCACCCCCCACCACCACCACAGACAGGGTCGGGGAGACCGGTTAACATAGACTCCACACCCCCACCACAGACAGGGTTGAGGAGACCCGAGGGTTAACATAGACTCACCCCCCCCACCACAGACAGGACGAGGAGACCCGAGGGGTTAACATAGACTCCACCCCCCCACAGACAGGGTTGAGGAGACCCGAGGGTTAACATAGACTCACCCCCCACCACAGACTGGGTTCTATAGGTTACCACAGTGAGGATGGAGAGGCATCTGTCTACTCTCAAATGTCTCTTTCTGTCTCCCTCTCTCTCTTCAGCAACTATGAGATCAAGTTGGTTTTCATCCCTCCATCTCTTTACTCAATTGACCTCTCGCTCTGTCTGCTTCTTTTTTCTCTCTCTGTCTGCTTCTTTCTCTCTCTGCCCCTTCCCTCCCTCTATCTCCCTCCCTCCGTCATCTCTCCTTCTTTCTCTCTCTGTCTGCTTCTTTCTCTCTAATATATGTGCTCTCTCTCTGTCCCCTTCGTCCTCCCTCTGCCTCCCTCCCCTCATCATCATCTCTCCTTCTTTCTCTCTCTGTCCCCTTCCTCCCTCTACCTCCCTCCCTCATCATCTCCTTCTTTCTCTCTCTGTCTGCTTCTTCTCTCTCTGTCCCCTTCCCTCCCTCTACCTCCCTCCCTCACATCATCTCTCCTTCTTTCTCTCTCTGTCTGCTTCTTTCTCTCCTCTGTCTGCTTCCTTCTCTCTCTGTCCCTTCCCTCCCTCTACCTCCCTCCCTCACTCATCTCTCCTTCTTTCTCTCTCTGCTCTGCTCTCTCTCATCTCTCCTGTCTGCTTCTTCTCTCTCTGTCCCCTTCCCTCCCTCTACCTCCCTCCTCTACATCATCTCTCCTTCTTTCTCTCTCTGTCCGCTTCCTTCTCTCTCTGTCTCCTTCTTCTCTCTCTGTCCCCTTCCCTCCCTCTACCTCCCTCCCTCACGTCATCTCTCCTTCTTTCTCTCTCTGTCTCCTTCTCTTCATCTCTCCTCCTCTTCCCTCCTCTCTATCTCCCTTCCCTCCTGTCATCTCTCCTTCCTTCTCTCTCTGTCTCCTTCTTTCTCTCTCTGTCCCCTTCCCTCCCTCTATCTCACCCTCCCTCATGTCATCTCTCCTTCTTTTTCTCTCTCTGTCTCCTTCTTTCTCTCTCTGTCCCCTTCCCTCCCTCTATCTCCCTCCTCATGTCATCTCTCCTTCTTTCTCTCTCTGTCTCTTCTTTCTCTCTCTGTCCCCTTCCTCCTCATCTCCTCCTCATGTCATCTCTCCTTCTTTCTCTCTCTGTCTCCTTCTTTCTCTCTCTGTCCCCTTCCACCTCCCTCCCTATCTCCCTCCCTCATGTCATCTCTCCTTCTTTCTCTCTCTGTCTCCTTCTTTCTCTCTGTCCCCTTCCTCCCTCTACCTCCCTCCCTCATGTCATCTCTCCTTCTTTCTCTCTCTGTCTCCCTCTGTCCCCTTCCCTCCCTCTACCTCCCTCCCTCACGTCATCTCTCCTTCTTTCTCTCTCTGTCCCCTTCTCTCCTCTCTACCTTCCCTCCCTCATCCCTTATCATCTCTCCTTCTTTCTCTCTCTCTGTCTCCTCTTCCTCTCTTCCCTTCCCTCCCTCTACCTCCCTCCTCTGTCATCTCTCCATCTTTCTCTCTCTGTCTCCTTCTTTCTCTCTGTCCCCTTCCCTCCCTCTACCTCCCTCCCTCATCATCTTAATCTCTCCTTCTCTTTCTTCTCTCTGTCCCCTTCCCTCCCTCTACCTCCCTCCCTCACTCTCATCTCTCCTTCTTTCTCTCTCCCTCCTTCTCTCTCTCTCTCTCTTTCCCTTCCTCCTCTACCTCCCTCCCCTACATCATCTCCTTCTTCTCTCTCTGTCCCCTTCCCTCCCTCTACCTCCCTCCCTCACTTAATCTCTCCTTCTTTCTCTCTCTGTCTCCCTTCCCTCCTCTACCTCCCTCCCTCACATCATCTCTCCTTCTTTCTCTCTGTCCCCTTCCTCCCTCTACCTCCCTCCCTCACATCATCTCTCCTTCTTTCTCTCTGTCTGCTTCTCTCTCTGTCCCCTCCCCTCTACCTCCCTCCCTCACTTCATCTCTCCTTCTTTCTCTCTCTGCCCCTTCCCTCCCTCTACCTCCCTCCCTCACATCATCTCTCCTTCTTTCTCTCTCTGTCCCCTTCCCTCCCTCTACCTCCCTCCCTCACTTCATCTCTCCTTCTTTCTCTCTCTGCCCCTTCCCTCCCTCTTCCTCCCCCTCACGTCATCTCTCCTTCTTTCTCTCTCTGTCCCCTTCCCTCCCTCTACCTCCCTCCCTCACTTCATCTCTCCTTCTTTCTCTCTCTGTCCCCTTCCCTCCCTCTACCTCCCTCCCTCACATCATCTCTCCTTCTTTCTCTCTCTGTCCCCTTCCCTCCCTCTACCTCCCTCCCTCACTTCATCTCTCCTTCTTTCTCTCTCTGTCCCCTTCCCTCCCTCTACCTCCCCCTC
>NW_026284230.1:0-51805 GCF_023373465.1 Oncorhynchus keta
GAGTGATGTGTGGATAATTCTCCATACATAGTGATGTGTAGATTATTCTCCATACATCATGTGTAGATAATTCTCCATACATAGTGATGTGTAGATAATTCTCCATACATAGTGATGTGTAGATAATTCTCCATACATAGTGATGTGTGGATAATTCGCCATACAGAGTGATGTGTAGATAATTCTCCATACATAGTGATGTGTAGATAATTCTCCATACATAGGGATGTGTAGATAATTCTCCATACATAATGATGTAGATAATTCTCCATACATAATGTTGTAGATAATTCTCCATACATAGTGATGTGTGGATAATTCTCCATACATAGTGATGTGTAGATAATTCTCATACATAGTGATGTGTAGATAATTCACCATACATAATGTGTGAGATAATTCTCCATACATAGTGATGTGTAGATAATTCTCCATACATAGTGATGTGTAGATAATTCTCCATGATGTTGAGATAATTCTCCATATGGTGATGTGTAGATAATTCTCCATACAGAGTGATGTGTAGATAATTTCCATACATAGTGATGTGTGGATAATTCTCCATACATAGTGATGTGTAGATAATTCTCCATACATAGTGATGTGTAGATAATTCTCCATACATAATGTAGATAATTCTCCATACATAGTGATGTGTGGATAATTCCATACATAGTGATGTGTAGATAATTCTCCATACATAATGTTGAGATAATTCTCCATACATAGTGATGTGTAGATAATTCTCCATACATAATGTTGAGATAATTCTCCATACATAGTGATGTGTAGATAATTCTCCATACATAATGTGTGAGATAATTCTCCATACATAGTGATGTGTAGATAATTCTCCATACATAGTGATGTGTAGATAATTCTCCATACATAATGTGTAGATACTTCTCCATACATAGTGATGTGTAGATAATTCTCCATACATAATGTTGAGATAATTCTCCATACATAGTGATGTGTAGATAATTCTCCATACAGAGTGATGTGTGGATAATTCTCCATACATAGTGATGTGTAGATTATTCTCCATACATCATGTGTAGATAATTCTCCATACATGGTGATGTGTAGATAATTCTCCATACATAATGTGTAGATAATTCACCATACATAGTGATGTGTGGATAATTCTCCATACATAGTGATGTGTAGATAATTCTCCATAAATAATGTGTAGATAATTATCCATACATAGGGATGTGTAGATAATTCACCATACATAGTCATGTGTGGATAATTCTCCATACATAGTGATGTGTAGATAATTCTCCATACATAATGTGTAGATAATTCACCATACATAATGTGTAGATAATTCTCCATACATAGTGATGTGTAGATAATTCTCCATACAGAGTGATGTGTAGATAATTCCTCATACATAGTGATGTGTAGATAATTCTCCATACATAATGTTGAGATAATTCTCCATACATAGTGATGTGTAGATAATTCTCCATACATAATGTTGAGATAATTCTCCCCACATAGTGATGTGTAGATAATTCTCCATACAGAGTGATGTGTGGATAATTCTCCATACATAGTGATGTGTGGATAATTCACCATACATAGTGATGTTTAGATAATACTCCATACATAGTGATGTGTAGATAATTCTCCATACATAATGTGTAGATAATTCACCATACATAGTGATGTGTGGATAATTCTCCATACATAATGTGTAGATAATTCACCATACATAGTGATGTGTAGATAATTCTCCATACATAGTGATGTGTAGATAATTCACCATACATAGTGATGTGTAGATAATTCTCCATACATAATGTGTAGATAATTCACCATACATAGTGATGTGTAGATAATTCTCCATACATAATGTGTAGATAATTCTCCATACATAGTGATGTGTAGATAACTCTCCATACATAATGTTGAGATAATTCTCCATACATAGTGATGTGTAGATAATTCTCCATACAGAGTGATGTGTGCATAATTCTCCATACATAGTGATGTGTAGATAATTCTCCATACATCATGTGTAGATAATTCTCCATACATAGTGATGTGTAGATAATTCTCCATACATAATGTGTAGATAATTCACCATACATAGTGATGTGTGGATAATTCGCCATACATAGTGATGTGTAGATAATTCTCCATACATAGTGATGTGTAGATAATTCACCATACATAGTCATGTGTGGATAATTCTCCATACATAGTGATGTGTAGATAATTCTCCATACATAATGTGTAGATAATTCTCCATACATAATATGTAGATAATTCTCCATATATAATGTGTAGATAGTTATACGTATATAATGTGTAGATAGTTCCTCATATATGATGTGTGGATAATTCTCAATACATAATGATGTGTAGATAATTCTCCATACATAATGTGTAGATAATTCTCCATACATAGTGATGTGTAGATAATTCTCCATACAGAGTGATGTGTAGATAATTCCTCATACATAGTGATGTGTAGATAATTCTCCATACATAATGTTGAGATAATTCTCCATACATAGTGATGTGTAGATAATTCTCCATACATAATGTTGAGATAATTCTCCATACATAGTGATGTGTAGATAATTCTCCATACAGAGTGATGTGTGGATAATTCTCCATACATAGTGATGTGTGGATAATTCGCCATACATAGTGATGTGTAGATAATTCTCCATACATAGTGATGTGTAGATAATTCTCCATACATAATGTGTAGATAATTCACCATACATAGTGATGTGTGGATAATTCTCCATACATAGTGATGTGTAGATAATTCTCCATACATAATGTTGAGATAATTCTCCATACATAGTGATGTGTAGATAATTCTCCATACATAATGTTGAGATAATTCTCCATACATAGTGATGTGTAGATAATTCTCCATACATAATGTTGAGATAATTCTCCATACATAGTGATGTGTAGATAATTCTCCATACATAGTGATGTGTAGATAATTCTCCATACATAATGTGTAGATACTTCTCCATACATAGTGATGTGTAGATAATTCTCCATACATAGTGATGTGTAGATAATTCTCCATACAGAGTGATGTGTGGATAATTCTCCATACATAGTGATGTGTAGATTATTCTCCATACATCATGTGTAGATAATTCACCATACATAGTGATGTGTGGATAATTCTCCATACATAGTGATGTGTAGATAATTCTCCAAACATAGTGATGTGTAGATAATTCTCCATAAATAATGTGTAGATAATTATCCATACATAGGGATGTGTAGATAATTCTCCATACATAGTGATGTGTAGATAATTCTCCATACATAATGTGTAGATAATTCACCATACATAATGTGTAGATAATTCTCCATACATAGTGATGTGTAGATAATTCTCCATACAGAGTGATGTGTAGATAATTCCTCATACATAGTGATGTGTAGATAATTCTCCATACATAATGTTGAGATAATTCTCCATACATAGTGATGTGTAGATAATTCTCCATACATAATGTTGAGATAATTCTCCATACATAGTGATGTGTAGATAATTCTCCATACAGAGTGATGTGTGGATAATTCTCCATACATAGTGATGTGTGGATAATTCGCCATACATAGTGATGTGTAGATAATTCTCCATACATAGTGATGTGTAGATAATTCTCCATACATAATGTGTAGATAATTCACCATACATAGTGATGTGTGGATAATTCTCCATACATAGTGATGTGTAGATAATTCTCCATACATAATGTTGAGATAATTCTCCATACATAGTGATGTGTAGATAATTCTCCATACATAATGTTGAGATAATTCTCCATACATAGTGATGTGTAGATAATTCTCCATACATAGTGATGTGTAGATAATTCTCCATAGATAATGTGTAGATAATTCACCATACATAGTGATGTGTGGATAACTCGCCATACATAGTGATGTGTAGATAATTCTCCATACATAGTGATGTGTAGATAATTCTCCATACATAATGTGTAGATAATTCTCCATACATAGTGATGTGTAGATAATTCTCCATACATAATGTTGAGATAATTCTCCATACATAGTGATGTGTAGATAATTCTCCATACATAGTGATGTGTGGATAATTCTCCATACATAGTGATGTGTAGATTATTCTCCATACATCATGTGTAGATAATTCTCCATACATAGTGATGTGTAGATAATTCTCCATACATAATGTGTAGATAATTACCATACTCCATACATAGTGATGTGTAGATAATTCTCCATAAATAATGTGTAGATAATTATCCATACATAGTGATGTGTAGATAATTCACCATACATAGTGATGTGTGGATAATTCTCCATACATAGTGATGTGTAGATAATTCTCCATACATAATGTGTAGATAATTCACCATACATAATGTGTAGATAATTCTCCATACATAGTGATGTGTAGATAATTCTCCATACAGAGTGATGTGTAGATAATTCCTCATACATAGTGATGTGTAGATAATTCTCCATACATAATGTTGAGATAATTCTCCATACATAGTGATGTGTAGATAATTCGCCATACATAGTGATGTGTAGATAATTCTCCAAACATAGTGATGTGTAGATAATTCTCCATAAATAATGTGTAGATAATTATCCATACATAGTGATGTGTAGATAATTCTCCATACATAGTGATGTGTAGATAATTCTCCATACATAATGTGTAGATAATTCTCCATACATAATGTGTAGATAATTCTCCATACATAGTGATGTGTAGATAATTCTCCATACATAGTGATGTGTAGATAATTCCTCATACATAGTGATGTGTAGATAATTCTCCATACATAATGTTGAGATAATTCTCCATACATAGTGATGTGTAGATAATTCTCCATACATAATGTTGAGATAATTCTCCATACATAGTGATGTGTAGATAATTCTCCATACAGAGTGATGTGTGGATAATTCTCCATACATAGTGATGTGTGGATAATTCTCCATACATAGTGATGTGTAGATAATTCTCCATACATAGTGATGTGTAGATAATTCTCCATACATAATGTGTAGATAATTCACCATACATAGTGATGTGTGGATAATTCTCCATACATAGTGATGTGTAGATAATTCTCCATACATAATGTGTGAGATAATTCTCCATACATAGTGATGTGTAGATAATTCTCCATACATAATGTTGAGATAATTCTCCATACATAGTGATGTGTAGATAATTCTCCATACATAGTGATGTGTAGATAATTCTCCATACATAATGTGTAGATAATTCTCCATACATAGTGATGTGTGGATAATTCTCCATACATAGTGATGTGTAGATAATTCTCCATACATAGTGATGTGTAGATAATTCTCCATACATAATGTGTAGATAATTCTCCATACATAGTGATGTGTAGATAATTCTCCATACATAGTGATGTGAGATAATTCTCCATACATAGTGATGTGTAGATAATTCTCCATACATAGTGATGTGTAGATAATTCTCCATACATAGTGATGTGTAGATAATTCTCCATACATCATGTGTAGATAATTCTCCATACATAGTGATGTGTAGATAATTCTCCATACATAATGTGTAGATAATTCTCCATACATAGTGATGTGTAGATAATTCTCCATACAGAGTGATGTGTAGATAATTCTCATACATAGTGATGTGTAGATAATTCTCCATACATAATGTGTAGATAATTCTCCATACATAGTGATGTGTGGATAATTCGCCATACATAGTGATGTGTAGATAATTCTCCAAACATAGTGATGTGTAGATAATTCTCCATAAATAATGTGTAGATAATTATCCATACATAGTGATGTGTAGATAATTCTCCATACATAGTGATGTGTAGATAATTCTCCATACATAATGTGTAGATAATTCACCATACATAATGTGTAGATAATTCTCCATACATAGTGATGTGTAGATAATTCTCCATACATAGTGATGTGTAGATAATTCCTCATACATAGTGATGTGTAGATAATTCTCCATACATAATGTTGAGATAATTCTCCATACATAGTGATGTGTAGATAATTCTCCATACATAATGTTGAGATAATTCTCCATACATAGTGATGTGTAGATAATTCTCCATACAGAGTGATGTGTGGATAATTCTCCATACATAGTGATGTGTGGATAATTCGCCATACATAGTGATGTGTAGATAATTCTCCATACATAGTGATGTGTAGATAATTCTCCATACATAATGTGTAGATAATTCACCATACATAGTGATGTGTGGATAATTCTCCATACATAGTGATGTGTAGATAATTCTCCATACATAATGTTGAGATAATTCTCCATACATAGTGATGTGTAGATAATTCTCCATACATAATGTTGAGATAATTCTCCATACATAGTGATGTGTAGATAATTCTCCATACATAGTGATGTGTAGATAATTCTCCATAGATAATGTGTAGATAATTCACCATACATAGTGATGTGTGGATAATTCGCCATACATAGTGATGTGTAGATAATTCTCCATACATAGTGATGTGTAGATAATTCTCCATACATAATGTGTAGATACTTCTCCATACATAGTGATGTGTAGATAATTCTCCATACATAATGTTGAGATAATTCTCCATACATAGTGATGTGTAGATAATTCTCCATACATAGTGATGTGTGGATAATTCTCCATACATAGTGATGTGTAGATTATTCTCCATACATCATGTGTAGATAATTCTCCATACATAGTGATGTGTAGATAATTCTCCATACATAATGTGTAGATAATTCACCATACATAGTGATGTATGGATAATTCGCCATACATAGTGATGTGTAGATAATTCTCCATAAATAATGTGTAGATAATTATCCATACATAGGGATGTGTAGATAATTCACCATACATAGTCATGTGTGGATAATTCTCCATACATAGTGATGTGTAGATAATTCTCCATACATAATGTGTAGATAATTCACCATACATAATGTGTAGATAATTCTCCATACATAGTGATGTGTAGATAATTCTCCATACATAGTGATGTGTAGATAATTCCTCATACATAGTGATGTGTAGATAATTCTCCATACATAATGTTGAGATAATTCTCCATACATAGTGATGTGTAGATAATTCTCCATACATAATGTTGAGATAATTCTCCATACATAGTGATGTGTAGATAATTCTCCATACAGAGTGATGTGTGGATAATTCTCCATACATAGTGATGTGTGGATAATTCTCCATACATAGTGATGTGTAGATAATTCTCCATACATAGTGATGTGTAGATAATTCTCCATACATAGTGATGTGTAGATAATTCACCATACATAGTGATGTGTGGATAATTCTCCATACATAGTGATGTGTAGATTATTCTCCATACATCATGTGTAGATAATTCACCATACATAGTGATGTGTGGATAATTCTCCATACATAGTGATGTGTAGATAATTCTCCAAACATAGTGATGTGTAGATAATTCTCCATAAATAATGTGTAGATAATTATCCATACATAGGGATGTGTAGATAATTCTCCATACATAGTGATGTGTAGATAATTCTCCATACATAATGTGTAGATAATTCACCATACATAATGTGTAGATAATTCTCCATACATAGTGATGTGTAGATAATTCTCCATACAGAGTGATGTGTAGATAATTCCTCATACATAGTGATGTGTAGATAATTCTCCATACATAATGTTGAGATAATTCTCCATACATAGTGATGTGTAGATAATTCTCCATACATAATGTTGAGATAATTCTCCATACATAGTGATGTGTAGATAATTCTCCATACAGAGTGATGTGTGGATAATTCTCCATACATAGTGATGTGTGGATAATTCGCCATACATAGTGATGTGTAGATAATTCTCCATACATAGTGATGTGTAGATAATTCTCCATACATAATGTGTAGATAATTCACCATACATAGTGATGTGTGGATAATTCACCATACATAGTGATGTGTAGATAATTCTCCATACATAATGTTGAGATAATTCTCCATACATAGTGATGTGTAGATAATTCTCCATACATAATGTTGAGATAATTCTCCATACATAGTGATGTGTAGATAATTCTCCATACATAGTGATGTGTAGATAATTCTCCATAGATAGTGATGTGTAGATAATTCACCATACATAGTGATGTGTGGATAACTCGCCATACATAGTGATGTGTAGATAATTCTCCATACATAGTGATGTGTAGATAATTCTCCATACATAATGTGTAGATACTTCTCCATACATAGTGATGTGTAGATAATTCTCCATACATAATGTTGAGATAATTCTCCATACATAGTGATGTGTAGATAATTCTCCATACATAGTGATGTGTGGATAATTCTCCATACATAGTGATGTGTAGATTATTCTCCATACATCATGTGTAGATAATTCTCCATACATAGTGATGTGTAGATAATTCTCCATACATAATGTGTAGATAATTCACCATACATAGTGATGTATGGATAATTCTCCATACATAGTGATGTGTAGATAATTCTCCATAAATAATGTGTAGATAATTATCCATACATAGGGATGTGTAGATAATTCACCATACATAGTCATGTGTGGATAATTCTCCATACATAGTGATGTGTAGATAATTCTCCATACATAATGTGTAGATAATTCACCATACATAATGTGTAGATAATTCTCCATACATAGTGATGTGTAGATAATTCTCCATACAGAGTGATGTGTAGATAATTCCTCATACATAGTGATGTGTAGATAATTCTCCATACATAATGTTGAGATAATTCTCCATACATAGTGATGTGTAGATAATTCTCCATACATAATGTTGAGATAATTCTCCCCACATAGTGATGTGTAGATAATTCTCCATACAGAGTGATGTGTGGATAATTCTCCATACATAGTGATGTGTGGATAATTCGCCATACATAGTGATGTGTAGATAATTCTCCATACATAGTGATGTGTAGATAATTCTCCATACATAATGTGTAGATAATTCACCATACATAGTGATGTGTGGATAATTCTCCATACATAATGTGTAGATAATTCACCATACATAGTGATGTGTAGATAATTCTCCATACATAGTGATGTGTAGATAATTCTCCATAAATAATGTGTAGATAATTCTCCATACATAGTGATGTGTAGATAATTCACCATACATAGTGATGTGTGGATAATTCTCCATACATAGTGATGTGTAGATAATTCTCCATACATAATGTGTAGATAATTCTCCATACATAACATGTAGATAATTCTCCATATATAATGTGTAGATAGTTCTACATATATAATGTGTAGATAGTTCTCCATATATGATGTGTGGATAATTCTCAATACATAATGATGTGTAGATAATTCTCCATACATAATGTGTAGATAATTCTCCATACATAGTGATGTGTAGATAATTCTCCATACAGAGTGATGTGTAGATTATTCCCCATACATAGTGATGTGTAGATAATTCTCCATACATAATGTTGAGATAATTCTCCATACATAGTGATGTGTAGATAATTCTCCATACATAATGTTGAGATAATTCTCCATACATAGTGATGTGTAGATAATTCTCCATACATAATGTGTAGATAATTCACCATACATAGTGATGTGTGGATAATTCGCCATACATAGTGATGTGTAGATAATTCTCCATACATAGTGATGTGTAGATCATTCTCCATACATAATGTGTAGATAATTCTCCATACATAGTGATGTGTAGATAATTCTCCATACATAATGTTGAGATAATTCTCCATACATAGTGATGTGTAGATAATTCTCCATACAGAGTGATGTGTGGATAATTCTCCATACATAGTGATGTGTAGATAATTCTCCATACATCATGTGTAGATAATTCTCCATACATAGTGATGTGTAGATAATTCTCCATACATAATGTGTAGATAATTCACCATACATAGTGATGTGTGGATAATTCGCCATACATAGTGATGTGTAGATAATTCTCCATACATAATGTTGAGATAATTCTCAATACATAGTGATGTGTAGATAATTCTCCATACAGAGTGATGTGTGGATAATTCTCCATACATAGTGATGTGTGGATAATTCACCATACATAGTGATGTGTAGATAATTCTCCATACATAGTGATGTGTAGTTAATTCTCCATACATAATGTGTAGATAATTCACCATACATAGTGATGTGTGGATAATTCGCCATACATAGTGATGTGTAGATTATTCTCCATACATCATGTGTAGATAATTCTCCATACATAGTGATGTGTAGATAATTCTCCATACATAATGTGTAGATAATTCACCATACATAGTGATGTATGATAATTCGCTATACATAGTGATGTGTAGATAATTCTCCATAAATAATGTGTAGATAATTATCCATACATAGGGATGTGTAGATAATTCACCATACATAGTCATGTGTGGATAATTCTCCATACATAGTGATGTGTAGATAATTCTCCATACATAATGTGTAGATAATTCACCATACATAATGTGTAGATAATTCTCCATACATAGTGATGTGTAGATAATTCTCCATACAGAGTGATGTGTAGATAATTCCTCATACATAGTGATGTGTAGATAATTCTCCATACATAATGTTGAGATAATTCTCCATACATAGTGATGTGTAGATAATTCTCCATACATAATGTTGAGATAATTCTCCCCACATAGTGATGTGTAGATAATTCTCCATACAGAGTGATGTGTGGATAATTCTCCATACATAGTGATGTGTGGATAATTCGCCATACATAGTGATGTGTAGATAATTCTCCATACATAGTGATGTGTAGATAATTCTCCATACATAATGTGTAGATAATTCACCATACATAGTGATGTGTGGATAATTCTCCATACATAATGTGTAGATAATTCACCATACATAGTGATGTGTGGATAATTCTCCATACATAGTGATGTGTAGATAATTCTCCATACATAATGTGTAGATAATTCTCCATACATAACATGTAGATAATTCTCCATATATAATGTGTAGATAGTTCTACATATATAATGTGTAGATAGTTCTCCATATATGATGTGTGGATAATTCTCAATACATAATGATGTGTAGATAATTCTCCATACATAATGTGTAGATAATTCTCCATACATAGTGATGTGTAGATAATTCTCCATACATAATGTTGAGATAATTCTCCATACATAGTGATGTGTAGATAATTCTCCATACATAATGTGTAGATAATTCACCATACATAGTGATGTGTGGATAATTCTCCATACATAGTGATGTGTAGATAATTCTCCATACATAGTGATGTGTAGATCATTCTCCATACATAATGTGTAGATAATTCTCCATACATAGTGATGTGTAGATAATTCTCCATACAGAGTGATGTGTGGATAATTCTCCATACATAGTGATGTGTAGATAATTCTCCATACATCATGTGTAGATAATTCTCCATACATAGTGATGTGTAGATAATTCTCCATACATAATGTGTAGATAATTCTCCATACATAACATGTAGATAATTCTCCATATATAATGTGTAGATAGTTCTACATATATAATGTGTAGATAGTTCTCCATATATGATGTGTGGATAATTCTCAATACATAATGATGTGTAGATAATTCTCCATACATAATGTGTAGATAATTCTCCATACATAGTGATGTGTAGATAATTCTCCATACATAATGTTGAGATAATTCTCCATACATAGTGATGTGTAGATAATTCTCCATACATAATGTGTAGATAATTCACCATACATAGTGATGTGTGGATAATTCGCCATACATAGTGATGTGTAGATAATTCTCCATACATAGTGATGTGTAGATCATTCTCCATACATAATGTGTAGATAATTCTCCATACATAGTGATGTGTAGATAATTCTCCATACAGAGTGATGTGTGGATAATTCTCCATACATAGTGATGTGTAGATAATTCTCCATACATCATGTGTAGATAATTCTCCATACATAGTGATGTGTAGTTAATTCTCCATACATAATGTGTAGATAATTCACCATACATAGTGATGTGTGGATAATTCGCCATACATAGTGATGTGTAGATTATTCTCCATACATCATGTGTAGATAATTCTCCATACATAGTGATGTGTAGATAATTCTCCATACATAATGTGTAGATAATTCACCATACATAGTGATGTATGATAATTCGCTATACATAGTGATGTGTAGATAATTCTCCATAAATAATGTGTAGATAATTATCCATACATAGGGATGTGTAGATAATTCACCATACATAGTCATGTGTGGATAATTCTCCATACATAGTGATGTGTAGATAATTCTCCATACATAATGTGTAGATAATTCACCATACATAATGTGTAGATAATTCTCCATACATAGTGATGTGTAGATAATTCTCCATACAGAGTGATGTGTAGATAATTCCTCATACATAGTGATGTGTAGATAATTCTCCATACATAATGTTGAGATAATTCTCCATACATAGTGATGTGTAGATAATTCTCCATACATAATGTTGAGATAATTCTCCCCACATAGTGATGTGTAGATAATTCTCCATACAGAGTGATGTGTGGATAATTCTCCATACATAGTGATGTGTGGATAATTCGCCATACATAGTGATGTGTAGATAATTCTCCATACATAGTGATGTGTAGATAATTCTCCATACATAATGTGTAGATAATTCACCATACATAGTGATGTGTGGATAATTCTCCATACATAATGTGTAGATAATTCACCATACATAGTGATGTGTGGATAATTCTCCATACATAGTGATGTGTAGATAATTCTCCATACATAATGTGTAGATAATTCTCCATACATAACATGTAGATAATTCTCCATATATAATGTGTAGATAGTTCTACATATATAATGTGTAGATAGTTCTCCATATATGATGTGTGGATAATTCTCAATACATAATGATGTGTAGATAATTCTCCATACATAATGTGTAGATAATTCTCCATACATAGTGATGTGTAGATAATTCTCCATACATAATGTTGAGATAATTCTCCATACATAGTGATGTGTAGATAATTCTCCATACATAATGTGTAGATAATTCACCATACATAGTGATGTGTGGATAATTCGCCATACATAGTGATGTGTAGATAATTCTCCATACATAGTGATGTGTAGATCATTCTCCATACATAATGTGTAGATAATTCTCCATACATAGTGATGTGTAGATAATTCTCCATACAGAGTGATGTGTGGATAATTCTCCATACATAGTGATGTGTAGATAATTCTCCATACATCATGTGTAGATAATTCTCCATACATAGTGATGTGTAGATAATTCTCCATACATAATGTGTAGATAATTCACCATACATAGTGATGTGTGGATAATTCTCCATACATAGTGATGTGTAGATAATTCTCCATACATAGTGATGTGTAGATAATTCTCCATACATAATGTGTGAGATAATTCTCCATACATAGTGATGTGTAGATAATTCTCCATACATGATGTGTAGATAATTCTCCATACATAGTGATGTGTAGATAATTCTCCATACATAATGTGTAGATAATTCTCCATACATAGTGATGTGTAGATAATTCTCCATAGTGATGTGTAGATAATTCTCCATACATAGTGATGTGTGGATAATTCTCCATACATAGTGATGTGTAGATAATTCTCCATACATAATGTGTAGATAATTCACCATACATAATGTGTAGATAATTCTCCATACATAGTGATGTGTAGATAATTCTCCATACAGAGTGATGTGTAGATAATTCCTCATACATAGTGATGTGTAGATAATTCTCCATACATAATGTTGAGATAATTCTCCATACATAGTGATGTGTAGATAATTCTCCATACATAATGTTGAGATAATTCCCCACATAGTGATGTGTAGATAATTCTCCATACAGAGTGATGTGTGGATAATTCTCCATACATAGTGATGTGTGGATAATTCTCCATACATAGTGATGTGTAGATAATTCTCCATACATAGTGATGTGTAGATAATTCTCCATACATAATGTGTAGATAATTCACCATACATAGTGATGTGTGGATAATTCTCCATACATAATGTGTAGATAATTCACCATACATAGTGATGTGTAGATAATTCTCCATACATAGTGATGTGTAGATAATTCTCCATAAATAATGTGTAGATAATTCTCCATACATAGTGATGTGTAGATAATTCACCATACATAGTGATGTGTGGATAATTCTCCATACATAGTGATGTGTAGATAATTCTCCATACATAATGTGTAGATAATTCTCCATACATAACATGTAGATAATTCTCCATATATAATGTGTAGATAGTTCTACATATATAATGTGTAGATAGTTCTCCATATATGATGTGTGGATAATTCTCAATACATAATGATGTGTAGATAATTCTCCATACATAATGTGTAGATAATTCTCCATACATAGTGATGTGTAGATAATTCTCCATACAGAGTTATGTGTAGATTATTCCCCATACATAGTGATGTGTAGATAATTCTCCATACATAATGTTGAGATAATTCTCCATACATAGTGATGTGTAGATAATTCTCCATACATAATGTTGAGATAATTCTCCATACATAGTGATGTGTAGATAATTCTCCATACATAATGTGTAGATAATTCACCATACATAGTGATGTGTGGATAATTCTCCATACATAGTGATGTGTAGATAATTCTCCATACATAGTGATGTGTAGATCATTCTCCATACATAATGTGTAGATAATTCTCCATACATAGTGATGTGTAGATAATTCTCCATACATAATGTTGAGATAATTCTCCATACATAGTGATGTGTAGATAATTCTCCATACAGAGTGATGTGTAGATAATTCTCCATACATAGTGATGTGTAGATAATTCTCCATACATAGTGATGTGTGGATAATTCTCCATACATAGTGATGTGTAGATAATTCTCCATACATCATGTGTAGATAATTCTCCATACATAGTGATGTGTAGATAATTCTCCATACATAATGTGTAGATAATTCTCCATACATAACATGTAGATAATTCTCCATATATAATGTGTAGATAGTTCTACATATATAATGTGTAGATAGTTCTCCATATATGATGTGTGGATAATTCTCAATACATAATGATGTGTAGATAATTCTCCATACATAATGTGTAGATAATTCTCCATACATAGTGATGTGTAGATAATTCTCCATACATAATGTTGAGATAATTCTCCATACATAGTGATGTGTAGATAATTCTCCATACATAATGTGTAGATAATTCACCATACATAGTGATGTGTGGATAATTCGCCATACATAGTGATGTGTAGATAATTCTCCATACATAGTGATGTGTAGATCATTCTCCATACATAATGTGTAGATAATTCTCCATACATAGTGATGTGTAGATAATTCTCCATACAGAGTGATGTGTGGATAATTCTCCATACATAGTGATGTGTAGATAATTCTCCATACATCATGTGTAGATAATTCTCCATACATAGTGATGTGTAGATAATTCTCCATACATAATGTGTAGATAATTCACCATACATAGTGATGTGTGGATAATTCGCCATACATAGTGATGTGTAGATAATTCTCCATACATAGTGATGTGTAGATAATTCTCCATACATAATGTTGAGATAATTCTCCATACATAGTGATGTGTAGATAATTCTCCATACAGAGTGATGTGTGGATAATTCTCCATACATAGTGATGTGTAGATAATTCTCCATACATCATGTGTAGATAATTCTCCATACATAGTGATGTGTAGATAATTCTCCATACATAATGTGTAGATAATTCACCATACATAGTGATGTGTGGATAATTCTCCATACATAGTGATGTGTAGATAATTCTCCATACATAATGTGTAGATAATTCACCATACATAATGTGTAGATAATTCTCCATACATAGTGATGTGTAGATAATTCTCCATACAGAGTGATGTGTAGATAATTCCTCATACATAGTGATGTGTAGATAATTCTCCATACATAATGTTGAGATAATTCTCCATACATAGTGATGTGTAGATAATTCTCCATACATAATGTTGAGATAATTCTCCCCACATAGTGATGTGTAGATAATTCTCCATACAGAGTGATGTGTGGATAATTCTCCATACATAGTGATGTGTGGATAATTCGCCATACATAGTGATGTGTAGATAATTCTCCATACATAGTGATGTGTAGATAATTCTCCATACATAATGTGTAGATAATTCACCATACATAGTGATGTGTGGATAATTCTCCATACATAATGTGTAGATAATTCACCATACATAGTGATGTGTAGATAATTCTCCATACATAGTGATGTGTAGATAATTCTCCATAAATAATGTGTAGATAATTCTCCATACATAGTGATGTGTAGATAATTCACCATACATAGTGATGTGTGGATAATTCTCCATACATAGTGATGTGTAGATAATTCTCCATACATAATGTGTAGATAATTCTCCATACATAACATGTAGATAATTCTCCATATATAATGTGTAGATAGTTCTACATATATAATGTGTAGATAGTTCTCCATATATGATGTGTGGATAATTCTCAATACATAATGATGTGTAGATAATTCTCCATACATAATGTGTAGATAATTCTCCATACATAGTGATGTGTAGATAATTCTCCATACAGAGTGATGAGTAGATTATTCCCCATACATAGTGATGTGTAGATAATTCTCCATACATAATGTTGAGATAATTCTCCATACATAGTGATGTGTAGATAATTCTCCATACATAATGTTGAGATAATTCTCCATACATAGTGATGTGTAGATAATTCTCCATACATAATGTGTAGATAATTCACCATACATAGTGATGTGTGGATAATTCGCCATACATAGTGATGTGTAGATAATTCTCCATACATAGTGATGTGTAGATCATTCTCCATACATAATGTGTAGATAATTCTCCATACATAGTGATGTGTAGATAATTCTCCATACATAATGTTGAGATAATTCTCCATACATAGTGATGTGTAGATAATTCTCCATACAGAGTGATGTGTGGATAATTCTCCATACATAGTGATGTGTAGATAATTCTCCATACATCATGTGTAGATAATTCTCCATACATAGTGATGTGTAGATAATTCTCCATACATAATGTGTAGATAATTCACCATACATAGTGATGTGTGGATAATTCGCCATACATAGTGATGTGTAGATAATTCTCCATACATAATGTTGAGATAATTCTCAATACATAGTGATGTGTAGATAATTCTCCATACAGAGTGATGTGTGGATAATTCTCCATACATAGTGATGTGTGGATAATTCACCATACATAGTGATGTGTAGTTAATTCTCCATACATAATGTGTAGATAATTCACCATACATAGTGATGTGTGGATAATTCACCATACATAGTGATGTGGATAATTCGCCATACATAGTGATGTGTAGATAATTATCCATACATCGTGATGTGTAGATAATTCTCCATAAATAATGTGTAGATAATTCTCCATACATAGTGATGTGTAGATAATTCACCATACATAGTGATGTGTGGATAATTCTCCATACATAGTGATGTGTAGATAATTCTCCATACATAATGTGTAGATAATTCTCCATACATAATATGTAGATAATTCTCCATATATAATGTGTAGATAGTTCTACATATATAATGTGTAGATAGTTCTACGTATATAATGTGTAGATAGTTCTCCATATATGATGTGTGGATAATTCTCAATACACAATGATGTGTAGATAATTCTCCATACATAATGTGTAGATAATTCTCCATACATAGTGATGTGTAGATAATTCTCCATACAGAGTGATGTGTAGATAATTCCTCATACATAGTGATGTGTAAATAATTCTCCATACATAATGTTGAGATAATTCTCCATACATAGTGATGTGTAGATAATTCTCCATACATAATGTGTAGATAATTCACCATACATAGTGATGTATGGATAATTCGCCATACATAGTGATGTGTAGATAATTCTCCATAAATAATGTGTAGATAATTATCCATACATAGGGATGTGTAGATAATTCACCATACATAGTCATGTGTGGATAATTCTCCATACATAGTGATGTGTAGATAATTCTCCATACATAATGTGTAGATAATTCACCATACATAATGTGTAGATAATTCTCCATACATAGTGATGTGTAGATAATTCTCCATACAGAGTGATGTGTAGATAATTCCTCATACATAGTGATGTGTAGATAATTCTCCATACATAATGTTGAGATAATTCTCCATACATAGTGATGTGTAGATAATTCTCCATACATAATGTTGAGATAATTCTCCCCACATAGTGATGTGTAGATAATTCTCCATACAGAGTGATGTGTGGATAATTCTCCATACATAGTGATGTGTGGATAATTCGCCATACATAGTGATGTGTGGATAATTCTCCATACATAATGTGTAGATAATTCACCATACATAGTGATGTGTAGATAATTCTCCATACATAGTGATGTGTAGATAATTCTCCATAAATAATGTGTAGATAATTCTCCATACATAGTGATGTGTAGATAATTCACCATACATGGTGATGTGTGGATAATTCTCCATACATAGTGATGTGTAGATAATTCTCCATACATAATGTGTAGATAATTCTCCATACATAACATGTAGATAATTCTCCATATATAATGTGTAGATAGTTCTACATATATAATGTGTAGATAGTTCTCCATATATGATGTGTGGATAATTCTCAATACATAATGATGTGTAGATAATTCTCCATACATAATGTGTAGATAATTCTCCATACATAGTGATGTGTAGATAATTCTCCATACAGAGTGATGTGTAGATTATTCCCCATACATAGTGATGTGTAGATAATTCTCCATACATAATGTTGAGATAATTCTCCATACATAGTGATGTGTAGATAATTCTCCATACATAATGTTGAGATAATTCTCCATACATAGTGATGTGTAGATAATTCTCCATACATAATGTGTAGATAATTCACCATACATAGTGATGTGTGGATAATTCGCCATACATAGTGATGTGTAGATAATTCTCCATACATAGTGATGTGTAGATCATTCTCCATACATAATGTGTAGATAATTCTCCATACATAGTGATGTGTAGATAATTCTCCATGCATAATGTTGAGATAATTCTCCATACATAGTGATGTGTAGATAATTCTCCATACAGAGTGATGTGTGGATAATTCTCCATACATAGTGATGTGTAGATAATTCTCCATACATCATGTGTAGATAATTCTCCATACATAGTGATGTGTAGATAATTCTCCATACATAGTGATGTGTAGATCATTCTCCATACATAATGTGTAGATAATTCTCCATACATAGTGATGTGTAGATAATTCTCCATACATAATGTTGAGATAATTCTCCATACATAGTGATGTGTAGATAATTCTCCATACAGAGTGATGTGTGGATAATTCTCCATACATAGTGATGTGTAGATAATTCTCCATACATCATGTGTAGATAATTCTCCATACATAGTGATGTGTAGATAATTCTCCATACATAATGTGTAGATAATTCACCATACATAGTGATGTGTGGATAATTCGCCATACATAGTGATGTGTAGATAATTCTCCATACATAATGTTGAGATAATTCTCAATACATAGTGATGTGTAGATAATTCTCCATACAGAGTGATGTGTGGATAATTCTCCATACATAGTGATGTGTGGATAATTCACCATACATAGTGATGTGTAGATAATTCTCCATACATAGTGATGTGTAGTTAATTCTCCATACATAATGTGTAGATAATTCACCATACATAGTGATGTGTGGATAATTCGCCATACATAGTGATGTGTAGATAATTATCCATACATCGTGATGTGTAGATAATTCTCCATAAGTAATGTGTAGATAATTCTCCATACATAGTGATGTGTAGATAATTCACCATACATAGTGATGTGTGGATAATTCTCCATACATAGTGATGTGTAGATAATTCTCCATACATAATGTGTAGATAATTCTCCATACATAATATGTAGATAATTCTCCATATATAATGTGTAGATAGTTCTACATATATAATGTGTAGATAGTTCTACGTATATAATGTGTAGATAGTTCTCCATATATGATGTGTGGATAATTCTCAATACATAATGATGTGTAGATAATTCTCCATACATAGTGATGTGTAGATAATTCTCCATACAGAGTGATGTGTAGATAATTCCTCATACATAGTGATGTGTAAATAATTCTCCATACATAATGTTGAGATAATTCTCCATACATAGTGATGTGTAGATAATTCTCCATACATAATAATGTGTAGATAATTCTCCATGAATCATGTGTAGATAATTCTCCATGCATAGTGATGTGTAGATAATTCTCCATACATAGTGATGTGTAGATAATTCTCCATACATAATGTTGAGATAATTCTCCATACATAGTGATGTGTAGATAATTCTCCATACAGAGTGATGTGTGGATAATTCTCCATACATAGTGATGTGTAGATAATTCTCCATACATAGTGATGTGTAGATAATTCTCCATACATCATGTGTAGATAATTCTCCATACATAATGATGTGTAGATAATTCTCCATACATAATGTGTAGATAATTCACCATACATAGTGATGTGTGGATAATTCGCCATACATAGTGATGTGTAGATAATTCTCCATACATAATGTGTAGATACTTCTCCATACATAGTGATGTGTAGATAATTCTCCATACATAATGTTGAGATAATTCTCCATACATAGTGATGTGTAGATAATTCTCCATACAGAGTGATGTGTGGATAATTCTCCATACATAGTGATGTGTAGATTATTCTCCATACATCATGTGTAGATAATTCACCATACATAGTGATGTGTGGATAATTCGCCATACATAGTGATGTGTAGATAATTCTCCAAACATAGTGATGTGTAGATAATTCTCCATAAATAATGTGTAGATAATTATCCATACATAGGGATGTGTAGATAATTCTCCATACATAGTGATGTGTAGATAATTCTCCATACATAATGTGTAGATAATTCACCATACATAATGTGTAGATAATTCTCCATACATAGTGATGTGTAGATAATTCTCCATACAGAGTGATGTGTAGATAATTCCTCATACATAGTGATGTGTAGATAATTCTCCATACATAATGTTGAGATAATTCTCCATACATAATGTTGAGATAATTCTCCATACATAGTGATGTGTAGATAATTCTCCATACAGAGTGACGTGTGGATAATTCTCCATACATAGTGATGTGTGGATAATTCGCCATACATAGTGATGTGTAGATAATTCTCCATACATAGTGATGTGTAGATAATTCTCCATACATAATGTGTAGATAATTCACCATACATAGTGATGTGTGGATAATTCGCCATACATAGTGATGTGTAGATAATTCTCCATACATAATGTTGAGATAATTCTCCATACATAGTGATGTGTAGATAATTCTCCATACATAATGTTGAGATAATTCTCCATACATAGTGATGTGTAGATAATTCTCCATACATAATGTTGAGATAATTCTCCATACATAGTGATGTGTAGATAATTCTCCATACATAGTGATGTGTAGATAATACTCCATAGATAATGTGTAGATAATTCACCATACATAGTGATGTGTGGATAACTCGCCATACATAGTGATGTGTAGATAATTCTCCATACATAGTGATGTGTAGATAATTCTCCATACATAATGTGTAGATACTTCTCCATACATAGTGATGTGTAGATAATTCTCCATACATAATGTTGAGATAATTCTCCATACATAGTGATGTGTAGATAATTCTCCATACAGAGTGATGTGTGGATAATTCTCCATACATAGTGATGTGTAGATTATTCTCCATACATCATGTGTAGATAATTCTCCATACATAGTGATGTGTAGATAATTCTCCATACATAATGTGTAGATAATTCACCATACATAGTGATGTGTGGATAATTCGCCATACATAGTGATGTGTAGATAATTCTCCATACATAATGTGTAGATAATTCACCATACATAGTGATGTGTGGATAATTCGCCATACATAGTGATGTGTAGATAATTCTCCATAAATAACGTGTAGATAATTATCCATACATAGGGATGTGTAGATAATTCACCATACATAGTCATGTGTGGATAATTCTCCATACATAGTGATGTGTAGATAATTCTCCATACATAATGTGTAGATAATTCACCATACATAATGTGTAGATAATTCTCCATACATAGTGATGTGTAGATAATTCTCCATACAGAGTGATGTGTAGATAATTCCTCATACATAGTGATGTGTAGATAATTCTCCATACATAATGTTGAGATAATTCTCCATACATAGTGATGTGTAGATAATTCTCCATACATAATGTTGAGATAATTCTCCCCACATAGTGATGTGTAGATAATTCTCCATACAGAGTGATGTGTGGATAATTCTCCATACATAGTGATGTGTGGATAATTCGCCATACATAGTGATGTGTAGATAATTCTCCATACATAGTGATGTGTAGATAATTCTCCATACATAATGTGTAGATAATTCACCATACATAGTGATGTGTGGATAATTCTCCATACATAATGTGTAGATAATTCACCATACATAGTGATGTGTAGATAATTCTCCATACATAGTGATGTGTAGATAATTCTCCATAAATAATGTGTAGATAATTCTCCATACATAGTGATGTGTAGATAATTCACCATACATAGTGATGTGTGGATAATTCTCCATACATAGTGATGTGTAGATAATTCTCCATACATAATGTGTAGATAATTCTCCATACATAACATGTAGATAATTCTCCATATATAATGTGTAGATAGTTCTACATATATAATGTGTAGATAGTTCTCCATATATGATGTGTGGATAATTCTCAATACATAATGATGTGTAGATAATTCTCCATACATAATGTGTAGATAATTCTCCATACATAGTGATGTGTAGATAATTCTCCATACAGAGTGATGTGTAGATTATTCCCCATACATAGTGATGTGTAGATAATTCTCCATACATAATGTTGAGATAATTCTCCATACATAGGAATGTGTAGATAATTCTCCATACATAATGTTGAGATAATTCTCCATACATAGTGATGTGTAGATAATTCTCCATACATAATGTGTAGATAATTCACCATACATAGTGATGTGTGGATAATTCGCCATACATAGTGATGTGTAGATAATTCTCCATACATAGTGATGTGTAGATCATTCTCCATACATAATGTGTAGATAATTCTCCATACATAGTGATGTGTAGATAATTATCCATACATAATGTTGAGATAATTCTCCCCACATAGTGATGTGTAGATAATTCTCCATACAGAGTGATGTGTGGATAATTCTCCATACATAGTGATGTGTGGATAATTCGCCATACATAGTGATGTGTAGATAATTCTCCATACATAGTGATGTGTAGATAATTCTCCATACATAATGTGTAGATAATTCACCATACATAGTGATTTGTGGATAATTCGCCATACATAGTGATGTGTAGATAATTCTCCATACATAATGTTGAGATAATTCTCAATACATAGTGATGTGTAGATAATTCTCCATACAGAGTGATGTGTGGATAATTCTCCATACATAGTGATGTGTGGATAATTCACCATACATAGTGATGTGTAGATAATTCTCCATACATAGTGATGTGTAGATAATTCTCCATACAGAGTGATGTGTAGATAATTCTCCATACATAATGTTGAGATAATTCTCCATACATAGTGATGTGTAGATAATTCTCCATACAGAGTGATGTGTGGATAATTCTCCATACATAGTGATGTGTAGATAATTCTCCATACATAGTGATGTGTAGATAATTCTCCATACATCATGTGTAGATAATTCTACATACATAGTGATGTGTAGATAATTCTCCATACAGAGTGATGTGTAGATAATTCCTCATACATAGTGATGTGTAAATAATTCTCCATACATAATGTTCAGATAATTCTCCATACATAGTGATGTGTAGATAATTCTCCATACATAATAATGTGTAGATAATTCTCCATGAATCATGTGTAGATAATTCTCCATACATAGTGATGTGTAGATAATTCTCCATACATAGTGATGTGTAGATAATTCTCCATACATAATGTTGAGATAATTCTCCATACATAGTGATGTGTAGATAATTCTCCATACAGAGTGATGTGTGGATAATTCTCCATACATAGTGATGTGTAGATAATTCTCCATACATAGTGATGTGTAGATAATTCTCCATACATCATGTGTAGATAATTCTACATACATAGTGATGTGTAGATAATTCTCCATACATAATGTGTAGATAATTCACCATACATAGTGATGTGTGGATAATTCGCCATACATAGTGATGTGTAGATAATTCTCCATACATAGTGATGTGTAGATAATTCTCCATAAATAATGTGTAGATAATTCTCCATACATAGTGATGTGTAGATAATTCACCATACATAGTGATGTGTGGATAATTATCCATACATAGTGATGTGTAGATAATTCTCCATACATAATGTGTAGATAATTCTCCATACATAGTGATGTGTAGACAATTCTCCATACATAATGTTGAGATAATTCTCCATACATAGTGATGTGTAGATAATTCTCCATACATAGTGATGTGTAGATAATTCTCCATACATAATGTGTAGATAATTCACCATACATAGTGATGTGTGGATAACTCGCCATACATAGTGATGTGTAGATAATTCTCCATACATAGTGATGTGTAGATAATTCTCCATACATAATGTGTAGATAATTCTCCATACATAGTGATGTGTAGATAACTCTCCATACATAATGTTGAGATAATTCTCCATACATAGTGATGTGTAGATAATTCTCCATACAGAGTGATGTGTGGATAATTCTCCATACATAGTGATGTGTAGATAATTCTCCATACATCATGTGTAGATAATTCTCCATACATAGTGATGTGTAGATAATTCTCCATACATAATTTGTAGATAATTCACCATACATAGTGATGTGTGGATAATTCGCCATACATAGTGATGTGTAGATAATTCTCCATACATAGTGATGTGTAGATAATTCTCCATAAATAATGTGTAGATAATTCTCCATACATAGTGATGTGTAGATAATTCACCATACATAGTCATGTGTGGATAATTCTCCATACATAGTGATGTGTAGATAATTCTCCATACATAATGTGTAGATAATTCTCCATACATAATATGTAGATAATTCTCCATATATAATGTGTAGATAGTTCTACGTATATAATGTGTAGATAGTTCTCCATATATGATGTGTGGATAATTCTCCATACATAATGTGTAGATAATTCTCCATACATAATGTGTAGATAATTCACCATACATAGTGATGTGTAGATAATTCACCATACATAGTGATGTGGATAATTCGCCATACATAGTGATGTGTAGATAATTCTCCATACATAGTGATGTGTAGATCATTCTCCATACATAATGTGTAGATAATTCTCCATACATAGTGATGTGTAGATAATTCTCCATACATAATGTTGAGATAATTCTCCCCACATAGTGATGTGTAGATAATTCTCCATATAGAGTGATGTGTGGATAATTCTCCATACATAGTGATTTGTGGATAATTCGCCATACATAGTGATGTGTAGATAATTCTCCATACATAATGTTGAGATAATTCTCAATACATAGTGATGTGTAGATAATTCTCCATACAGAGTGATGTGTGGATAATTCTCCATACATAGTGATGTGTGGATAATTCACCATACATAGTGATGTGTAGATAATTCTCCATACATAGTGATGTGTAGTTAATTCTCCATACATAATGTGTAGATAATTCACCATACATAGTGATGTGTGGATAATTCGCCATACATAGTGATGTGTAGATAATTATCCATACATCGTGATGTGTAGATAATTCTCCATAAATAATGTGTAGATAATTCTCCATACATAGTGATGTGTAGATAATTCACCATACATAGTGATGTGTGGATAATTCTCCATACATAGTGATGTGTAGATAATTCTCCATACATAATGTGTAGATAATTCTCCATACATAATATGTAGATAATTCTCCATATGTAATGTGTAGATAGTTCTACATATATAATGTGTAGATAGTTCTACGTATATAATGTGTAGATAGTTCTCCATATATGATGTGTGGACAATTCTCAATACATAATGATGTGTAGATAATTCTCCATACATAATGTGTAGATAATTCTCCATACATAGTGATGTGTAGATAATTCTCCATACAGAGTGATGTGTAGATAATTCCTCATACATAGTGATGTGTAAATAATTCTCCATACATAATGTTCAGATAATTCTCCATACATAGTGATGTGTAGATAATTCTCCATACATAATAATGTGTAGATAATTCTCCATGAATCATGTGTAGATAATTCTCCATACATAGTGATGTGTAGATAATTCTCCATACATAGTGATGTGTAGATAATTCTCCATACATAATGTTGAGATAATTCTCCATACATAGTGATGTGTAGATAATTCTCCATACAGAGTGATGTGTGGATAATTCTCCATACATAGTGATGTGTAGATAATTCTCCATACATAGTGATGTGTAGATAATTCTCCATACATCATGTTTAGATAATTCTACATACATAGTGATGTGTAGATAATTCTCCATACATAATGTGTAGATAATTCACCATATATAGTGATGTGTGGATAATTCGCCATACATAGTGATGTGTAGATAATTCTCCATACATAGTGATGTGTAGATAATTCTCCATAAATAATGTGTAGATAATTCTCCATACATAGTGATGTGTAGATAATTCACCATACATAGTGATGTGTGGATAATTCTCCATACATAGTGATGTGTAGATAATTCTCCATACATAATGTGTAGATAATTCTCCATACATAGTGATGTGTAGACAATTCTCCATACATAATGTTGAGATAATTCTCCATACATAGTGATGTGTAGATAATTCTCCATACATAGTGATGTGTAGATAATTCTCCATACATAATGTGTAGATAATTCACCATACATAGTGATGTGTGGATAACTCGCCATACATAGTGATGTGTAGATAATTCTCCATACATAGTGATGTGTAGATAATTCTCCATACATAATGTGTAGATAATTCTCCATACATAGTGATGTGTAGATAACTCTCCATACATAATGTTGAGATAATGCTCCATACATAGTGATGTGTAGATAATTCTCCATACAGAGTGATGTGTGGATAATTCTCCATACATAGTGATGTGTAGATAATTCTCCATACATCATGTGTAGATAATTCTCCATACATAGTGATGTGTAGATAATTCTCCATACATAATGTGTAGATAATTCACCATACATAGTGATGTGTGGATAATTCGCCATACATAGTGATGTGTAGATAATTCTCCATACATAGTGATGTGTAGATAATTCTCCATAAATAATGTGTAGATAATTCTCCATACATAGTGATGTGTAGATAATTCACCATACATAGTCATGTGTGGATAATTCTCCATACATAGTGATGTGTAGATAATTCTCCATACATAATGTAGATAATTCTCCATACATAATATGTAGATAATTCTCCATATATAATGTGTAGATAGTTCTACGTATATAATGTGTAGATAGTTCTCCATATATGATGTGTGGATAATTCTCAATACATAATGATGTGTAGATAATTCTCCATACATAATGTGTAGATAATTCACCATACATAGTGATGTGTAGATAATTCTCCATACATAGTGATGTGTAGATAATTCTCCATAAATAATGTGTAGATAATTCTCCATACATAGTGATGTGTAGATAATTCACCATACATAGTGATGTGTGGATAATTCTCCATACATAGTGATGTGTAGATAATTCTCCATATATAATGTGTAGATAGTTCTACATATATAATGTGTAGATAGTTCTCCATATATGATGTGTGGATAATTCTCAATACATAATGATGTGTAGATAATTCTCCATACATAATGTGTAGATAATTCTCCATACATAGTGATGTGTAGATAATTCTCCATACAGAGTGATGTGTAGATTATTCCCCATACATAGTGATGTGTAGATAATTCTCCATACATAATGTTGAGATAATTCTCCATACATAGTGATGTTTAGATAATTCTCCATACATAATGTTGAGATAATTCTCCATACATAGTGATGTGTAGATAATTCTCCATACATAATGTGTAGATAATTCACCATACATAGTGATGTGTGGATAATTCGCCATACATAGTGATGTGTAGATAATTCTCCATACATAGTGATGTGTAGATCATTCTCCATACATAATGTGTAGATAATTCTCCATACATAGTGATGTGTAGATAATTCTCCATACATAATGTTGAGATAATTCTCCCCACATAGTGATGTGTAGATAATTCTCCATACAGAGTGATGTGTGGATAATTCTCCATACATAGTGATGTGTGGATAATTCGCCATACATAGTGATGTGTAGATAATTCTCCATACATAGTGATGTGTAGATAATTCTCCATACATAATGTGTAGATAATTCACCATACATAGTGATTTGTGGATAATTCGCCATACATAGTGATGTGTAGATAATTCTCCATACATAATGTTGAGATAATTCTCAATACATAGTGATGTGTAGATAATTCTCCATACAGAGTGATGTGTGGATAATTCTCCATACATAGTGATGTGTGGATAATTCACCATACATAGTGATGTGTAGATAATTCTCCATACATAGTGATGTGTAGTTAATTCTCCATACATAATGTGTAGATAATTCACCATACATAGTGATGTGTGGATAATTCGCCATACATAGTGATGTGTAGATAATTATCCATACATCGTGATGTGTAGATAATTCTCCATAAATAATGTGTAGATAATTCTCCATACATAGTGATGTGTAGATAATTCACCATACATAGTGATGTGTGGATAATTCTCCATACATAGTGATGTGTAGATAATTCTCCATACATAATGTGTAGATAATTCTCCATACATAATATGTAGATAATTCTCCATATATAATGTGTAGATAGTTCTACATATATAATGTGTAGATAGTTCTACGTATATAATGTGTAGATAGTTCTCCATATATGATGTGTGGATAATTCTCAATACATAATGATGTGTAGATAATTCTCCATACATAATGTGTAGATAATTATCCATACATAGTGATGTGTAGATAATTCTCCATACAGAGTGATGTGTAGATAATTCCTCATACATAGTGATGTGTAAATAATTCTCCATACATAATGTTGAGATAATTCTCCATACATAGTGATGTGTAGATAATTCTCCATACATAATAATGTGTAGATAATTCTCCATGAATCATGTGTAGATAATTCTCCATACATAGTGATGTGTAGATAATTCTCCATACATAGTGATGTGTAGATAATTCTCCATACATAATGTTGAGATAATTCTCCATACATAGTGATGTGTAGATAATTCTCCATACAGAGTGATGTGTGGATAATTCTCCATACATAGTGATGTGTGGATAATTCTCCATACATAGTGATGTGTAGATAATTCTCCATACATAGTGATGTGTAGATAATTCTCCATACATCATGTGTAGATAATTCTACATACATAGTGATGTGTAGATAATTCTCCATACATAATGTGTAGATAGTTAACCATACATAGTGATGTGTGGATAATTCGCCATACATAGTGATGTGTAGATAATTCTCCATACATAGTGATGTGTAGATAATTCTCCATAAATAATGTGTAGATAATTCTCCATACATAGTGATGTGTAGATAATTCACCATACATAGTGATGTGTGGATAATTCTCCATACATAGTGATGTGTAGATAATTCTCCATACATAATGTGTAGATACTTCTCCATACATAGTGATGTGTAGATAATTCTCCATACATAATGTTGAGATAATTCTCCATACATAGTGATGTGTAGATAATTCTCCATACAGAGTGATGTGTGGATAATTCTCCATACATAGTGATGTGTAGATTATTCTCCATACATCATGTGTAGATAATTCTCCATACATAGTGATGTGTAGATAATTCTCCATACATAATGTGTAGATAATTCACCATACATAGTGATGTGTGGATAATTTGCCATACATAGTGATGTGTAGATAATTCTCCAAACATAGTGATGTGTAGATAATTCTCCATAAATAATGTGTAGATAATTATCCATACATAGGGATGTGTAGATAATTCACCATACATAGTCATGTGTGGATAATTCTCCATACATAGTGATGTGTAGATAATTCTCCATACATAATGTGTAGATAAGTCACCATACATAATGTGTAGATAATTCTCCATACATAGTGATGTGTAGATAATTCTCCATACAGAGTGATGTGTAGATAATTCCTCATACATAGTGATGTGTAGATAATTCTCCATACATAATGTTGAGATAATTCTCCATACATAGTGATGTGTAGATAATTATCCATACATAATGTTGAGATAATTCTCCATACATAGTGATGTGTAGATAATTCTCCATACAGAGTGATGTGTGGATAATTCTCCATACATAGTGATGTGTGGATAATTCGCCATACATAGTGATGTGTAGATAATTCTCCATACATAGTGATGTGTAGATAATTCTCCATACATAATGTGTAGATAATTCACCATACATAGTGATGTGTGGATAATTCGCCATACATAGTGATGTGTAGATAATTCTCCATACATAGTGATGTGTAGATAATTCTCCATAAATAATGTGTAGATAATTCTCCATACATAGTGATGTGTAGATAATTCACCATACATAGTGATGTGTGGATAATTCTCCATACATAGTGATGTGTAGATAATTCTCCATACATAATGTGTAGATAATTCTCCATACATAATATGTAGATAATTATCCATATATAATGTGTAGATAGTTCTACATATATAATGTGTAGATAGTTCTCCATATATGATGTGTGGATAATTCTCAATACATAATGATGTGTAGATAATTCTCCATACATAATGTGTAGATAATTCTCCATACATAGTGATGTGTAGATAATTCTCCATACAGAGTGATGTGTAGATAATTCCCCATACATAGTGATGTGTAGATAATTCTCCATACATAATGTTGAGATAATTCTCCATACATAGTGATGTGTAGATAATTCTCCATACATAATGTTGAGATAATTCTCCATACATAGTGATGTGTAGATAATTCTCCATACATAATGTGTAGATAATTCTCCATACATAGTGATGTGTGGATAATTCGCCATACATAGTGATGTGTAGATAATTCTCCATACAGAGTGATGTGTAGATAATTCTCCATACATAGTGATGTGTGGATAATTCTCCATACAGAGTGATGTGTAGATAATTCTCCATACAGAGTGATGTGTGGATAATTCTCCATACATAGTGATGTGTAGATAATTCTCCATACAGAGTGATGTGTGGATAATTCTCCATACATAGTGATGTGTGGATAATTCACCATACATAGTGATGTGTAGATAATTCTCCATACATAGTGATGTGTAGTTAATTCTCCATACATAATGTGTAGATAATTCACCATACATAGTGATGTGTGGATAAATCGCCATACATAGTGATGTGTAGATAATTATCCATACATCGTGATGTGTAGATAATTCTCCATAAATAATGTGTAGATAATTCTCCATACATAGTGATGTGTAGATAATTCACCATACATAGTGATGTGTGGATAATTCTCCATACATAGTGATGTGTAGATAATTCTCCATACATAATGTGTAGATAATTCTCCATACATAATATGTAGATAATTCTCCATATATAATGTGTAGATAGTTCTACATATATAATGTGTAGATAGTTCTACGTATATAATGTGTAGATAGTTCTCCATATATGATGTATGGATAATTCTCAATACATAATGATGTGTAGATAATTCTCCATACATAATGTGTAGATAATTCTCCATACATAGTGATGTGTAGATAATTCTCCATACAGAGTGATGTGTAGATAATTCCTCATACATAGTGATGTGTAAATAATTCTCCATACATAATGTTGAGATAATTCTCCATACATAGTGATGTGTAGATAATTCTCCATACATAATAATGTGTAGATAATTCTCCATAAATCATGTGTAGATAATTCTCCATACATAGTGATGTGTAGATAATTATCCATACATAGTGATGTGTAGATAATTCTCCATACATAGTGATGTGTAGATAATTCTCCATACATAGTGATGTGTAGATAATTCTCCATACAGAGTGATGTGTGGATAATTCTCCATACATAGTGATGTGTAGATAATTCTCCATACATCATGTGTAGATAATTCTCCATACATAGTGATGTGTGGATAATTCGCCATACATAGTGATGTGTAGATAATTCTCCATACATAGTGATGTGTAGATAATTCTCCATAAATAATGTGTAGATAATTCTCCATACATAGTGATGTGTAGATAATTCACCATACATAGTGATGTGTGGATAATTCTCCAGACATAGTGATGTGTAGATAATTCTCCATACATAATGTGTAGATAATTCTCCATACATAATATGTAGATAATTCTCCATATATAATGTGTAGATAGTTCTACATATATAATGTGTAGATAGTGTGGATAATTCTCAATACATAATGATGTGTAGATAATTCTCCATACATAATGTGTAGATAATTCTCCATACATAGTGATGTGTAGATAATTCTCCATACAGAGTGATGTGTAGATAATTCCCCATACATAGTGATGTGTAGATAATTCTCCATACATAATGTTGAGATAATTCTCCATACATAGTGATGTGTAGATAATTCTCCATACATAGTGATGTGTAGATAATTCTCCATACATAATGTGTAGATAATTCACCATACATAGTGATGTGTGGATAACTCGCCATATATAGTGATGTGTAGATAATTCTCCATACATAGTGATGTGTAGATAATTCTCCATACATAATGTGTAGATAATTCTCCATACATAGTGATGTGTAGATAATTCTCCATACATAATGTTGAGATAATTCTCCATACATAGTGATGTGTAGATAATTCTCCATACAGAGTGATGTGTGGATAATTCTCCATACATAGTGATGTGTAGATAATTCTCCATACATCATGTGTAGATAATTCTCCGTACATAATGTTGAGATAATTCTCCATACATAGTGATGTGTAGATAATTCTCCATACAGAGTGATGTGTGGATAATTCTCCATACATAGTGATGTGTGGATAATTCGCCATACATAGTGATGTGTAGATAATTCTCCATACATAGTGATGTGTAGATAATTCTCCATACATAATGTGTAGATAATTCACCATACATAGTGATGTGTGGATAATTCGCCATACATAATGTGTAGATAATTCGCCATACATAGTGATGTGTGGATAATTCGCCATACATAGTGATGTGTAGATAATTCTCCATACATAGTGATGTGTAGATCATTCTCCATACATAATGTGTAGATAATTCTCCATACATAGTGATGTGTAGATAATTCTCTATACATAATGTTGAGATAATTCTCCATACATAGTGATGTGTAGATAATTCTCCATACAGAGTGATGTGTGGATAATTCTCCATACATAGTGATGTGTGGATAATTCACCATACATAGTGATGTGTAGATAATTCTCCATACATAGTGATGTGTAGTTAATTCTCCATACATAATGTGTAGATAATTCACCATACATAGTGATGTGTGGATAAATCGCCATACATAGTGATGTGTAGATAATTATCCATACATCGTGATGTGTAGATAATTCTCCATAAATAATGTGTAGATAATTCTCCATACATAGTGATGTGTAGATAATTCACCATACATAGTGATGTGTGGATAATTCTCCATACATAGTGATGTGTAGATAATTCTCCATACATAATGTGTAGATAATTCTCCATACATAATATGTAGATAATTCTCCATATATAATGTGTAGATAGTTCTACATATATAATGTGTAGATAGTTCTACGTATATAATGTGTAGATAGTTCTCCATATATGATGTGTGGATAATTCTCAATACATAATGATGTGTAAATAATTCTCCATACATAATGTGTAGATAATTCTCCATACATAGTGATGTGTAGATAATTCTCCATACAGAGTGATGTGTAGATAATTCCTCATACATAGTGATGTGTAAATAATTCTCCATACATAATGTTGAGATAATTCTCCATACATAGTGATGTGTAGATAATTCTCCATACATAATAATGTGTAGATAATTCTCCATAAATCATGTGTAGATAATTCTCCATACATAGTGATGTGTAGATAATTCTCCATACATAGTGATGTGTAGATAATTCTCCATACATAATGTTGAGATAATTCTCCATACATAGTGATGTGTAGATAATTCTCCATACAGAGTGATGTGTGGATAATTCTCCATACATAGTGATGTGTAGATAATTCTCCATACATCATGTGTAGATAATTCTCCATACATAGTGATGTGTGGATAATTCGCCATACATAGTGATGTGTAGATAATTCTCCATACATAGTGATGTGTAGATAATTCTCCATAAATAATGTGTAGATAATTCTCCATACATAGTGATGTGTAGATAATTCACCATACATAGTGATGTGTGGATAATTCTCCATTCATAGTGATGTGTAGATAATTCTCCATACATAATGTGTAGATAATTCTCCATACATAATATGTAGATAATTCTCCATATATAATGTGTAGATAGTTCTACATATATAATGTGTAGATAGTTCTCCATATATGATGTGTGGATAATTCTCAATACATAATGATGTGTAGATAATTATCCATACATAATATGTAGATAATTCTCCATACATAGTGATGTGTAGATAATTCTCCATACAGAGTGATGTGTAGATAATTCCCCATACATAGTGATGTGTAGATCATTCTCCATACATAATGTTGAGATAATTCTCCATACATAGTGATGTGTAGATAATTCTCCATACATAATGTTGAGATAATTCTCCATACATAGTGATGTGTAGATAATTCTCCATACATAGTGATGTGTAGATAATTCTCCATACATAATGTGTAGATAATTCACCATACATAGTGATGTGTGGATAACTCGCCATACATAGTGATGTGTAGATAATTCTCCATACATAGTGATGTGTAGATAATTCTCCATACATAATGTGTAGATAATTCTCCATACATAGTGATGTGTAGATAATTCTCCATACATAATGTTGAGATAATTCTCCATACATAGTGATGTGTAGATAATTCTCCATACAGAGTGATGTGTGGATAATTCTCCATACATAGTGATGTGTAGATAATTCTCCATACATCATGTGTAGATAATTCTCCATACATAATGTTGAGATAATTCTCCATACATAGTGATGTGTAGATAATTCTCCATACAGAGTGATGTGTGGATAATTCTCCATACATAGTGATGTGTGGATAATTCGCCATACATAGTGATGTGTAGATAATTCTCCATACATAGTGATGTGTAGATAATTCTCCATACATAATGTGTAGATAATTCACCATACATAGTGATGTGTGGATAATTCGCCATACATAGTGATGTGTAGATAATTCTCCATACATAATGTTGAGATAATTCTCCATACATAGTGATGTGTAGATAATTCTCCATACATAATGTTGAGATAATTCTCCATACATAGTGATGTGTAGATAATTCTCCATACATAGTGATGTGTAGATAATTCTCCATACATAATGTGTAGATACTTCTCCATACATAGTGATGTGTAGATAATTCTCCATACATAATGTTGAGATAATTCTCCATACATAGTGATGTGTAGATAATTCTCCATACATAATGTTGAGATAATTCTCCATACATAGTGATGTGTAGATAATTCTCCATACAGAGTGATGTGTGGATAATTCTCCATACATAGTGATGTGTAGATTATTCTCCATACATCATGTGTAGATAATTCTCCATACATAGTGATGTGTAGATAATTCTTTATACATAATGTGTAGATAATTCACCATACATAGTGATGTGTGGATAATTCGCCATACATAGTGATGTGTAGATAATTCTCCAAACATAGTGATGTGTAGATAATTCTCCATAAATAATGTGTAGATAATTATCCATACATAGGGATGTGTAGATAATTCACCATACATAGTCATGTGTGGATAATTCTCCATACATAGTGATGTGTAGATAATTCTCCATACATAATGTGTAGATAATTCACCATACATAATGTGTAGATAATTCTCCATACATAGTGATGTGTAGATAATTCTCCATACAGAGTGATGTGTAGATAATTCCTCATACATAGTGATGTGTAGATAATTCTCCATACATAATGTTGAGATAATTCTCCATACATAGTGATGTGTAGATAATTATCCATACATAATGTTGAGATAATTCTCCATACATAGTGATGTGTAGATAATTCTCCATACAGAGTGATGTGTGGATAATTCTCCATACATAGTGATGTGGATAATTCGCCATACATAGTGATGTGTAGATAATTCTCCATACATAGTGATGTGTAGATAATTCTCCATACATAATGTGTAGATAATTCACCATACATAGTGATGTGTGGATAATTCGCCATACATAGTGATGTGTAGATAATTCTCCATACATAGTGATGTGTAGATAATTCTCCATAAATAATGTGTAGATAATTCTCCATACATAGTGATGTGTAGATAATTCACCATACATAGTGATGTGTGGATAATTCACCATACATAGTGATGTGTAGATAATTCTCCATACATAGTGATGTGTAGTTAATTCTCCATACATAATGTGTAGATAATTCACCATACATAGTGATGTGTGGATAAATCGCCATACATAGTGATGTGTAGATAATTATCCATACATCGTGATGTGTAGATAATTCTCCATAAATAATGTGTAGATAATTCTCCATACATAGTGATGTGTAGATAATTCACCATACATAGTGATGTGTGGATAATTCTCCATACATAGTGATGTGTAGATAATTCTCCATACATAATGTGTAGATAATTCTCCATACATAATATGTAGATAATTCTCCATATATAATGTGTAGATAGTTCTACATATATAATGTGTAGATAGTTCTACGTATATAATGTGTAGATAGTTCTCCATATATGATGTGTGGATAATTCTCAATACATAATGATGTGTAGATAATTCTCCATACATAATGTGTAGATAATTCTCCATACATAGTGATGTGTAGATAATTCTCCATACAGAGTGATGTGTAGATAATTCCTCATACATAGTGATGTGTAAATAATTCTCCATACATAATGTTGAGATAATTCTCCATACATAGTGATGTGTAGATAATTCTCCATACATAATAATGTGTAGATAATTCTCCATAAATCATGTGTAGATAATTCTCCATACATAGTGATGTGTAGATAATTATCCATACATAGTGATGTGTAGATAATTCTCCATACATAATGTTGAGATAATTCTCCATACATAGTGATGTGTAGATAATTCTCCATACAGAGTGATGTGTGGATAATTCTCCATACATAGTGATGTGTAGATAATTCTCCATACATCATGTGTAGATAATTCTCCATACATAGTGATGTGTGGATAATTCGCCATACATAGTGATGTGTAGATAATTCTCCATACATAGTGATGTGTAGATAATTCTCCATAAATAATGTGTAGATAATTCTCCATACATAGTGATGTGTAGATAATTCACCATACATAGTGATGTGTGGATAATTCTCCATACATAGTGATGTGTAGATAATTCTCCATACATAATGTGTAGATAATTCTCCATACATAATATGTAGATAATTCTCCATATATAATGTGTAGATAGTTCTACATATATAATGTGTAGATAGTTCTCCATATATGATGTGTGGATAATTCTCAATACATAATGATGTGTAGATAATTATCCATACATAATGTGTAGATAATTCTCCATACATAGTGATGTGTAGATAATTCTCCATACAGAGTGATGTGTAGATAATTCCCCATACATAGTGATGTGTAGATCATTCTCCATACATAATGTTGAGATAATTCTCCATACATAGTGATGTGTAGATAATTCTCCATACATAATGTTGAGATAATTCTCCATACATAGTGATGTGTAGATAATTCTCCATACATAGTGATGTGTAGATAATTCTCCATACATAATGTGTAGATAATTCACCATACATAGTGATGTGTGGATAACTTGCCATACATAGTGATGTGTAGATAATTCTCCATACATAGTGATGTGTAGATAATTCTCCATACATAATGTGTAGATAATTCTCCATACATAGTGATGTGTAGATAATTCTCCATACATAATGTTGAGATAATTCTCCATACATAGTGATGTGTAGATAATTCTCCATACAGAGTGATGTGTGGATAATTCTCCATACATAGTGATGTGTAGATAATTCTCCATACATCATGTGTAGATAATTCTCCATACATAATGTTGAGATAATTCTCCATACATAGTGATGTGTAGATAATTCTCCATACAGAGTGATGTGTGATTAATTCTCCATACATAGTGATGTGTGGATAATTCGCCATACATAGTGATGTGTAGATAATTCTCCATACATAGTGATGTGTAGATAATTCTCCATACATAATGTGTAGATAATTCACCATACATAGTGATGTGGATAATTCGCCATACATAGTGATGTGTAGATAATTCTCCATACATAATGTTGAGATAATTCTCCATACATAGTGATGTGTAGATAATTCTCCATACATAATGTTGAGATAATTCTCCATACATAGTGATGTGTAGATAATTCTCCATACATAATGTTGAGATAATTCTCCATACACAGTGATGTGTAGATAATTCTCCATACATAGTGATGTGTAGATAATTCTCCATACATAATGTGTAGATACTTCTCCATACATAGTGATGTGTAGATAATTCTCCATACATAATGTTGAGATAATTCTCCATACATAGTGATGTGTAGATAATTCTCCATACATAATGTTGAGATAATTCTCCATACATAGTGATGTGTAGATAATTCTCCATACAGAGTGATGTGTGGATAATTCTCCATACATAGTGATGTGTAGATTATTCTCCATACATCATGTGTAGATAATTCTCCATACATAGTGATGTGTAGATAATTCTTTATACATAATGTGTAGATAATTCACCATACATAGTGATGTGTGGATAATTCGCCATACATAGTGATGTGTAGATAATTCTCCAAACATAGTGATGTGTAGATAATTCTCCATAAATAATGTGTAGATAATTATCCATACATAGGGATGTGTAGATAATTCACCATACATAGTCATGTGTGGATAATTCTCCATACATCGTGATGTGTAGATAATTCTCCATACATAATGTGTAGATAATTCACCATACATAATGTGTAGATAATTCTCCATACATAGTGATGTGTAGATAATTCTCCATACAGAGTGATGTGTAGATAATTCCTCATACATAGTGATGTGTAGATAATTCTCCATACATAATGTTGAGATAATTCTCCATACATAGTGATGTGTAGATAATTATCCATACATAATGTTGAGATAATTCTCCATACATAGTGATGTGTAGATAATTCTCCATACAGAGTGATGTGTGGATAATTCTCCATACATAGTGATGTGTGGATAATTCGCCATACATAGTGATGTGTAGATAATTCTCCATACATAGTGATGTGTAGATAATTCTCCATACATAATGTGTAGATAATTCACCATACATAGTGATGTGTGGATAATTCGCCATACATAGTGATGTGTAGATAATTCTCCATACATAGTGATGTGTAGATAATTCTCCATAAATAATGTGTAGATAATTCTCCATACATAGTGATGTGTAGATAATTCACCATACATAGTGATGTGTGGATAATTCTCCATACATAGTGATGTGTAGATAATTCTCCATACATAATGTGTAGATAATTCTCCATACATAGTGATGTGTAGATAATTCTCCATACAGAGTGATGTGTAGATAATTCCCCATACATAGTGATGTGTAGATAATTCTCCATACATAATGTTGAGATAATTCTCCATACATAGTGATGTGTAGATAATTCTCCATACATAATGTTGAGATAATTCTCCATACATAGTGATGTGTAGATAATTCTCCATACATAATGTGTAGATAATTCACCATACATAGTGATGTGTGGATAATTCGCCATACATAGTGATGTGTAGATAATTCTCCATACATAGTGATGTGTAGATCATTCTCCATACATAATGTGTAGATAATTCTCCATACATAGTGATGTGTAGATAATTCTCTATACATAATGTTGAGATAATTCTCCATACATAGTGATGTGTAGATAATTCTCCATACAGAGTGATGTGTGGATAATTCTCCATACATAGTGATGTGTAGATAATTCTCCATACATCATGTGTAGATAATTCTCCATACATAGTGATGTGTAGATAATTCTCCATACATAATGTGTAGATAATTCACCATACATAGTGATGTGTGGATAATTCGCCATACATAGTGATGTGTAGATAATTCTCCATACATAATGTTGAGATAATTCTCAATACATAGTGATGTGTAGATAATTCTCCATACAGAGTGATGTGTGGATAATTCTCCATACATAGTGATGTGTGGATAATTCACCATACATAGTGATGTGTAGATAATTCTCCATACATAGTGATGTGTAGTTAATTCTCCATACATAATGTGTAGATAATTCACCATACATAGTGATGTGTGGATAATTCGCCATACATAGTGATGTGTAGATAATTATCCATACATCGTGATGTGTAGATAATTCTCCATAAATAATGTGTAGATAATTCTCCATACATAGTGATGTGTAGATAATTCACCATACATAGTGATGTGTGGATAATTCTCCATACATAGTGATGTGTAGATAATTCTCCATACATAATGTGTAGATAATTCTCCATACATAATATGTAGATAATTCTCCATATATAATGTGTAGATAGTTCTACATATATAATGTGTAGATAGTTCTACGTATATAATGTGTAGATAGTTCTCCATATATGATGTGTGGATAATTCTCAATACATAATGATGTGTAGATAATTCTCCATACATAATGTGTAGATAATTCTCCATACATAGTGATGTGTAGATAATTCTCCATACAGAGTGATGTGTAGATAATTCCTCATACATAGTGATGTGTAAATAATTCTCCATACATAATGTTGAGATAATTCTCCATACATAGTGATGTGTAGATAATTCTCCATACATAATAATGTGTAGATAATTCTCCATAAATCATGTGTAGATAATTCTCCATACATAGTGATGTGTAGATAATTATCCATACATAGTGATGTGTAGATAATTCTCCATACATAATGTTGAGATAATTCTCCATACATTGTGATGTGTAGATAATTCTCCATACAGAGTGATGTGTGGATAATTCTCCATACATAGTGATGTGTAGATAATTCTCCATACATCATGTGTAGATAATTCTCCATACATAGTGATGTGTAGATAATTCTCCATACATAATGTGTAGATAATTCACCATACATAGTGATGTGTGGATAATTCGCCATACATAGTGATGTGTAGATAATTCTCCATACATAGTGATGTGTAGATAATTCTCCATAAATAATGTGTAGATAATTCTCCATACATAGTGATGTGTAGATAATTCACCATACATAGTGATGTGTGGATAATTCTCCATACATAGTGATGTGTAGATAATTCTCCATACATAATGTGTAGATAATTCTCCATACATAATATGTAGATAATTCTCCATATATAATGTGTAGATAGTTCTACATATATAATGTGTAGATAGTTCTCCATATATGATGTGTGGATAATTCTCAATACATAATGATGTGTAGATAATTCTCCATACATAATGTGTAGATAATTCTCCATACATAGTGATGTGTAGATAATTCTCCATACAGAGTGATGTGTAGATAATTCCCCATACATAGTGATGTGTAGATCATTCTCCATACATAATGTTGAGATAATTCTCCATACATAGTGATGTGTAGATAATTCTCCATACATAATGTTGAGATAATTCTCCATACATCATGTGTAGATAATTCTCCATACATAGTGATGTGTAGATAATTCTCCATACATAATGTGTAGATAATTCACCATACATAGTGATGTGTGGATAATTCTCCATACATAGTGATGTGTAGATAATTCTCCATACATAGTGATGTGTAGATAATTCTCCATACATAGTGATGTGTAGATAATTCTCCATAAATAATGTGTAGATAATTCTCCATACATAGTGATGTGTAGATAATTCACCATACATAGTCGTGTGTGGATAATTCTCCATACATAGTGATGTGTAGATAATTCTCCATACATAATGTGTAGATAATTCTCCATACATAATATGTAGATAATTCTCCATATATAATGTGTAGATAGTTCTACGTATATAATGTGTAGATAGTTCTCCATATATGATGTGTGGATAATTCTCAATACATAATGATGTGTAGATAATTCTCCATACATAATGTGTAGATAATTCTCCATACATAGTGATGTGTAGATAATTCTCCATACAGAGTGATGTGTAGATAATTCCTCATACATAGTGATGTGTAGATAATTCTCCATACATAATGTTGAGATAATTCTCCATACATAGTGATGTGTAGATAATTCTCCATACATAGTGATGTGTAGATAATTCTCCATACATAATGTGTAGATAATTCACCATACATAGTGATGTGTGGATAACTCGCCATACATAGTGATGTGTAGATAATTCTCCATACATAGTGATGTGTAGATAATTCTCCATACATAATGTGTAGATAATTCTCCATACATAGTGATGTGTAGATAATTCTCCATACATAATGTGTAGATAATTCACCATACATAGTGATGTGTGGATAATTCTCCATACATAGTGATGTGTAGATAATTCTCCATACATAGTGATGTGTAGATAATTCTCCATACATAGTGATGTGTAGATAATTCTCCATAAATAATGTGTAGATAATTCTCCATACATAGTGATGTGTAGATAATTCACCATACATAGTCGTGTGTGGATAATTCTCCATACATAGTGATGTGTAGATAATTCTCCATACATAATGTGTAGATAATTCTCCATACATAATATGTAGATAATTCTCCATATATAATGTGTAGATAGTTCTACGTATATAATGTGTAGATAGTTCTCCATATATGATGTGTGGATAATTCTCAATACATAATGATGTGTAGATAATTCTCCATACATAATGTGTAGATAATTCTCCATACATAGTGATGTGTAGATAATTCTCCATACAGAGTGATGTGTAGATAATTCCTCATACATAGTGATGTGTAGATAATTCTCCATACATAATGTTGAGATAATTCTCCATACATAGTGATGTGTAGATAATTCTCCATACATAGTGATGTGTAGATAATTCTCCATACATAATGTGTAGATAATTCACCATACATAGTGATGTGTGGATAACTCGCCATACATAGTGATGTGTAGATAATTCTCCATACATAGTGATGTGTAGATAATTCTCCATACATAATGTGTAGATAATTCTCCATACATAGTGATGTGTAGATAATTCTCCATACATAATGTTGAGATAATTCTCCATACATAGTGATGTGTAGATAATTCTCCATACAGAGTGATGTGTGGATAATTCTCCATACATAGTGATGTGTAGATAATTCTCCATACATCATGTGTAGATAATTCTCCATACATAGTGATGTGTAGATAATTCTCCATACATAATGTGTAGATAATTCACCATACATAGTGATGTGTGGATAATTCTCCATACATAGTGATGTGTAGATAATTCTCCATACATAGTGATGTGTAGATAATTCTCCATACATAGTGATGTGTAGATAATTCTCCATAAATAATGTGTAGATAATTCTCCATACATAGTGATGTGTAGATAATTCACCATACATAATGTTGAGATAATTCTCCATACATAGTGATGTGTAGATAATTCTCCATACATAATGTTTAGATAATTCTCCATACATAGTGATGTGTAGATAATTCTCCATACAGAGTGATGTGTAGATAATTCTCCATACATAGTGATGTGTAGATAATTCTCCATACATAGTGATGTGTAGATAATTCTCCATACATAATGTTGAGATAATTCTCCATACATAGTGATGTGTAGATAATTCTCCATACATAGTGATGTGTAGATAATTCTCCATACATAATGTGTAGATAATTCTCCATACATAGTGATGTGTAGATAATTCTCCATACAGAGTGATGTGTAGATAATTCTCCATACATAGTGATGTGTAGATAATTCTCCATACATAGTGATGTGTAGATAATTCTCCATACATAATGTGTAGATAATTCACCATACATAGTGATGTGTGGATAACTCGCCATACATAGTGATGTGTAGATAATTCTCCATACATAGTGATGTGTAGATAATTCTCCATACATAATGTGTAGATAATTCTCCATACATAGTGATGTGTAGATAATTCTCCATACATAGTGATGTGTAGATAATTCTCCATACATAATGTGTAGATAATTCTCCATACATAATGTTGAGATAATTCTCCATACATAGTGATGTGTAGATAATTCTCCATACATAGTGATGTGTAGATAATTCTCCATACATAATGTGTAGATAATTCTCCATACATAGTGATGTGTAGATAATTCTCCATACAGAGTGATGTGTAGATAATTCTCCATACATAGTGATGTGTAGATAATTCTCCATACATAGTGATGTGTAGATAATTCTCCATACATAATGTGTAGATAATTCACCATACATAGTGATGTGTGGATAACTCGCCATACATAGTGATGTGTAGATAATTCTCCATACATAGTGATGTGTAGATAATTCTCCATACATAATGTGTAGATAATTCTCCATACATAGTGATGTGTAGATAATTCTCCATACATAGTGATGTGTAGATAATTCTCCATACATAATGTGTAGATAATTCTCCATACATAATGTTGAGATAATTCTCCATACATAGTGATGTGTAGATAATTCTCCATACATAGTGATGTGTAGATAATTCTCCATACATAATGTGTAGATAATTCTCCATACATAGTGATGTGTAGATAATTCTCCATACAGAGTGATGTGTAGATAATTCTCCATACATAGTGATGTGTAGATAATTCTCCATACATAGTGATGTGTAGATAATTCACCATACATAATGTTGAGATAATTCTCCATACATAGTGATGTGTAGATAATTCTCCATACATAATGTTGAGATAATTCTCCATACATAGTGATGTGTAGATAATTCTCCATACATAGTGATGTGTAGATAATTCTCCATACATAATGTGTAGATAATTCTCCATACATAGTGATGTGTAGATAATTCTCCATACAGAGTGATGTGTAGATAATTCTCCATACATAGTGATGTGTAGATAATTCTCCATACATAGTGATGTGTAGATAATTCACCATACATAATGTTGAGATAATTCTCCATACATAGTGATGTGTAGATAATTCTCCATACATAATGTTGAGATAATTCTCCATACATAGTGATGTGTAGATAATTCACCATACAGAATGTTGAGATAATTCTCCATACATAGTGATGTGTAGATAATTCTCCATACATAATGTTGAGATAATTCTCCATACATAGTGATGTGTAGATAATTCTCCATACATAGTGATGTGTAGATAATTCTCCATACATAATGTGTAGATAATTCTCCATACATAGTGATGTGTAGATAATTCTCCATACAGAGTGATGTGTAGATAATTCTCCATACATAGTGATGTGTAGATAATTCTCCATACATAGTGATGTGTAGATAATTCTCCATACATAATGTGTAGATAATTCACCATACATAGTGATGTGTGGATAACTCGCCATACATAGTGATGTGTAGATAATTCTCCATACATAGTGATGTGTAGATAATTCTCCATACATAATGTGTAGATAATTCTCCATACATAGTGATGTGTAGATAATTCTCCATACATAGTGATGTGTAGATAATTCTCCATACATAATGTGTAGATAATTCTCCATACATAATGTTGAGATAATTCTCCATACATAGTGATGTGTAGATAATTCTCCATACATAGTGATGTGTAGATAATTCTCCATACATAATGTGTAGATAATTCTCCATACATAGTGATGTGTAGATAATTCTCCATACAGAGTGATGTGTAGATAATTCTCCATACATAGTGATGTGTAGATAATTCTCCATACATAGTGATGTGTAGATAATTCACCATACATAATGTTGAGATAATTCTCCATACATAGTGATGTGTAGATAATTCTCCATACATAATGTTGAGATAATTCTCCATACATAGTGATGTGTAGATAATTCTCCATACATAGTGATGTGTAGATAATTCTCCATACATAATGTGTAGATAATTCTCCATACATAGTGATGTGTAGATAATTCTCCATACAGAGTGATGTGTAGATAATTCTCCATACATAGTGATGTGTAGATAATTCTCCATACATAGTGATGTGTAGATAATTCACCATACATAATGTTGAGATAATTCTCCATACATAGTGATGTGTAGATAATTCTCCATACATAGTGATGTGTAGATAATTCTCCATACATAATGTGTAGATAATTCACCATACATAGTGATGTGTGGATAACTCGCCATACATAGTGATGTGTAGATAATTCTCCATACATAGTGATGTGTAGATAATTCTCCGTACATAATGTGTAGATAATTCTCCATACATAGTGATGTGTAGATAATTCTCCATACATAGTGATGTGTAGATAATTCTCCATACATAATGTGTAGATAATTCTCCATACATAATGTTGAGATAATTCTCCATACATAGTGATGTGTAGATAATTCTCCATACATAGTGATGTGTAGATAATTCTCCATACATAATGTGTAGATAATTCTCCATACATAGTGATGTGTAGATAATTCTCCATACAGAGTGATGTGTAGATAATTCTCCATACATAGTGATGTGTAGATAATTCTCCATACATAGTGATGTGTAGATAATTCTCCATACATAATGTGTAGATAATTCACCATACATAGTGATGTGTGGATAACTCGCCATACATAGTGATGTGTAGATAATTCTCCATACATAGTGATGTGTAGATAATTCTCCATACATAATGTGTAGATAATTCTCCATACATAGTGATGTGTAGATAATTCTCCATACATAGTGATGTGTAGATAATTCTCCATACATAATGTGTAGATAATTCTCCATACATAATGTTGAGATAATTCTCCATACATAGTGATGTGTAGATAATTCTCCATACATAGTGATGTGTAGATAATTCTCCATACATAATGTGTAGATAATTCTCCATACATAGTGATGTGTAGATAATTCTCCATACAGAGTGATGTGTAGATAATTCTCCATACATAGTGATGTGTAGATAATTCTCCATACATAGTGATGTGTAGATAATTCACCATACATAATGTTGAGATAATTCTCCATACATAGTGATGTGTAGATAATTCTCCATACATAATGTTGAGATAATTCTCCATACATAGTGATGTGTAGATAATTCTCCATACATAGTGATGTGTAGATAATTCTCCATACATAATGTGTAGATAATTCTCCATACATAGTGATGTGTAGATAATTCTCCATACAGAGTGATGTGTAGATAATTCTCCATACATAGTGATGTGTAGATAATTCTCCATACATAGTGATGTGTAGATAATTCACCATACATAATGTTGAGATAATTCTCCATACATAGTGATGTGTAGATAATTCTCCATACATAATGTTGAGATAATTCTCCATACATAGTGATGTGTAGATAATTCTCCATACATAGTGATGTGTAGATAATTCTCCATACATAATGTGTAGATAATTCTCCATACATAGTGATGTGTAGATAATTCTCCATACAGAGTGATGTGTAGATAATTCACCATACATAATGTTGAGATAATTCTCCATACATAGTGATGTGTAGATAATTCTCCATACATAATGTGTAGATAATTCACCATACATAGTGATGTGTGGATAATTCTCCATACATAGTGATGTGTAGATAATTCTCCATACATAGTGATGTGTAGATAATTCTCCATACATAGTGATGTGTAGATAATTCTCCATAAATAATGTGTAGATAATTCTCCATACATAGTGATGTGTAGATAATTCACCATACATAATGTTGAGATAATTCTCCATACATAGTGATGTGTAGATAATTCTCCATACATAATGTTGAGATAATTCTCCATACATAGTGATGTGTAGATAATTCTCCATACATAGTGATGTGTAGATAATTCTCCATACATAATGTGTAGATAATTCTCCATACATAGTGATGTGTAGATAATTCTCCATACAGAGTGATGTGTAGATAATTCCCCATACATAGTGATGTGTAGATCATTCTCCATACATAATGTTGAGATAATTCTCCATACATAGTGATGTGTAGATAATTCTCCATACATAATGTTGAGATAATTCTCCATACATAGTGATGTGTAGATAATTCTCCATACATAGTGATGTGTAGATAATTCTCCATACATAATGTGTAGATAATTCACCATACATAGTGATGTGTGGATAACTCGCCATACATAGTGATGTGTAGATAATTCTCCATACATAGTGATGTGTAGATAATTCTCCATACATAATGTGTAGATAATTCTCCATACATAGTGATGTGTAGATAATTCTCCATACATAATGTTGAGATAATTCTCCATACATAGTGATGTGTAGATAATTCTCCATACAGAGTGATGTGTGGATAATTCTCCATACATAGTGATGTGTAGATAATTCTCCATACATCATGTGTAGATAATTCTCCATACATAGTGATGTGTAGATAATTCTCCATACATAGTGATGTGTAGATAATTATCCATACATAGTGATGTGTAGATAATTCTCCATACATAATGTTGAGATAATTCTCCATACATTGTGATGTGTAGATAATTCTCCATACAGAGTGATGTGTGGATAATTCTCCATACATAGTGATGTGTAGATAATTCTCCATACATCATGTGTAGATAATTCTCCATACATAGTGATGTGTAGATAATTCTCCATACATAATGTGTAGATAATTCACCATACATAGTGATGTGTGGATAATTCTCCATACAGAGTGATGTGTAGATAATTCTCCATACATAGTGATGTGTAGATAATTCTCCATACATAGTGATGTGTAGATAATTCACCATACATAATGTTGAGATAATTCTCCATACATAGTGATGTGTAGATAATTCTCCATACATAATGTTGAGATAATTCTCCATACATAGTGATGTGTAGATAATTCTCCATACATAGTGATGTGTAGATAATTCTCCATACATAATGTGTAGATAATTCTCCATACATAGTGATGTGTAGATAATTCTCCATACAGAGTGATGTGTAGATAATTCTCCATACATAGTGATGTGTAGATAATTCTCCATACATAGTGATGTGTAGATAATTCACCATACATAATGTTGAGATAATTCTCCATACATAGTGATGTGTAGATAATTCTCCATACATAATGTGTAGATAATTCACCATACATAGTGATGTGTGGATAACTCGCCATACATAGTGATGTGTAGATAATTCTCCATACATAGTGATGTGTAGATAATTCTCCATACATAATGTGTAGATAATTCTCCATACATAGTGATGTGTAGATAATTCTCCATACATAATGTTGAGATAATTCTCCATACATAGTGATGTGTAGATAATTCTCCATACAGAGTGATGTGTGGATAATTCTCCATACATAGTGATGTGTAGATAATTCTCCATACATCATGTGTAGATAATTCTCCATACATAGTGATGTGTAGATAATTCTCCATACATAGTGATGTGTAGATAATTATCCATACATAGTGATGTGTAGATAATTCTCCATACATAATGTTGAGATAATTCTCCATACATTGTGATGTGTAGATAATTCTCATACAGAGTGATGTGTGGATAATTCTCCATACATAGTGATGTGTAGATAATTCTCCATACATCATGTGTAGATAATTCTCCATACATAGTGATGTGTAGATAATTCTCCATACATAATGTGTAGATAATTCACCATACATAGTGATGTGTGGATAATTCTCCATACAGAGTGATGTGTAGATAATTCTCCATACATAGTGATGTGTAGATAATTCTCCATACATAGTGATGTGTAGATAATTCACCATACATAATGTTGAGATAATTCTCCATACATAGTGATGTGTAGATAATTCTCCATACATAATGTTGAGATAATTCTCCATACATAGTGATGTGTAGATAATTCTCCATACATAGTGATGTGTAGATAATTCTCCATACATAATGTGTAGATAATTCTCCATACATAGTGATGTGTAGATAATTCTCCATACAGAGTGATGTGTAGATAATTCTCCATACATAGTGATGTGTAGATAATTCTCCATACATAGTGATGTGTAGATAATTCACCATACATAATGTTGAGATAATTCTCCATACATAGTGATGTAGATAATTCTCCATACATAATGTTGAGATAATTCTCCATACATAGTGATGTGTAGATAATTCTCCATACATAGTGATGTGTAGATAATTCTCCATACATAATGTGTAGATAATTCTCCATACATAGTGATGTGTAGATAATTCTCCATACAGAGTGATGTGTAGATAATTCACCATACATAATGTTGAGATAATTCTCCATACATAGTGATGTGTAGATAATTCTCCATACATAATGTGTAGATAATTCACCATACATAGTGATGTGTGGATAATTCTCCATACATAGTGATGTGTAGATAATTCTCCATACATAGTGATGTGTAGATAATTCTCCATACATAGTGATGTGTAGATAATTCTCCATAAATAATGTGTAGATAATTCTCCATACATAGTGATGTGTAGATAATTCACCATACATAATGTTGAGATAATTCTCCATACATAGTGATGTGTAGATAATTCTCCATACATAATGTTGAGATAATTCTCCATACATAGTGATGTGTAGATAATTCTCCATACATAGTGATGTGTAGATAATTCTCCATACATAATGTGTAGATAATTCTCCATACATAGTGATGTGTAGATAATTCTCCATACAGAGTGATGTGTAGATAATTCCCCATACATAGTGATGTGTAGATCATTCTCCCATAATGT
>NW_026284231.1:0-5000 GCF_023373465.1 Oncorhynchus keta
ACATAACAGTCAGTAGAAGAGAGGACAGTAACAGGAGACACTATGAGCTGAACATAACAGTATGTCATTGTAACTTCTTCTTAACTGACTTGCCTAGTTAAATAAAAGTTCAATTTTTAAAAATTGTCACTTTACCCCTACCTACATGATTAAATTACCTCAACTAACCTGTACCTAACACACATTGACTCGGTACCGGTACCCCCTGTATACAGCCACATTATTGTTATTTTATTGTGTTAATTTTTATTCAATGTTTTTGTTTAGTTAGTAAATATTTTCTTAACCAACAATGCAGTTTAAGAAATGGAGTTAAGGGCTTGTAATAAGCATTTCACGGTTCGGTCTACACCTGTTGTACTCAGCACATGTGACAAATAACATTCGATGTGATCTTATGAACTTGACGTTGTTGCTCATTGGTCCATTTACCTGGAAGTGCCCTCATATAGGATACTCTGTCACACATTCCAAGCTGTTGTTTTACATGCTGTAGCTGCACACATTCCAGTAGAAATGCAGTGAAGAGGCGTGTGTGTGTCCAGTGTGTGTGTGGACCAGAGTGCCCTCCTCCAGAAGCTCCTCCCAGCGTCCGTAAAGACTCCTGGTCCAGTTACATGGAAGTGCCCTCATATAGCATACTCTGTCATCTTTCATTCTTTCCCTCGTTCTCTCTGTGTGTGGAAGCGTTATGTTTATAAAGACAGAAAAAGATACTGATGGTTTCACTCAGGTCCTCCAGGTCCCAGTCTATGGCTCTGAGACAGTTCCTCAGTTCATTGGTGCTCCAGTCCAGCTCATCTTTGCTCACCTGCACAACAAACAACAAAACATTTAGGCATGTCAAACATGAGACTGAACACAGTGAAAAGACAATGTTCACCTGTACATTATAGATAGAGCACAGTTACAGATAACAGTAACACTACATATCAGGTAGGTAGGGACTGAACAGGCTACACTAGTAAGTCAGAGATTGATGATGACAAGCCGTTGTTATACATGCTGTGGTCGCACACATCCCAGTAGAAATGCAGTTAAGAGGTGTGTGTGTCCAGTGTGTGTGTGTGTGTACCTGAGTGCCCTCCTCCAGAAGCTCCTCCCAGCGTTCATAAAGGCTCCTGGCACGAGACAACGCCTTCTGGACCTCCCTGAGACAACACACACCGGTTAGATCAGGCTTTATCACAACCGGCCGTGATTGGGAGTCCCATAGTGTGGGACAACTGGCCCAGCGTCGTCTGGGTTTGGCCGGTGTAGGCCGTCATTGTAAATAATAACTTGTTCTTTAACCGACTTGCCTAGTTAAAAGGTTAAATACATACATATAAAAAGATCAGGGCTCTCCAACCCTGTTCCTGGAGAGCTACCCTCCTGTAGGTTTCCACTCCGACCCTGTTCCTGGAGAGCTACCCTCCTGTAGGTTTCCACTCCAACCCTGTTCCTGGAGAGCTACCCTCCTGTAGGTTTCCACTCCAACCCTGTTCCTGGAGAGCTACCCTCCTGTAGGTTTCCACTCCAACCCTGTTCCTGGAGAACTACCCTCCTGTAGGTTTCCACTCCAACCCTGTTCCTGGAGAGATACCCTCCTGTAGGTTTCCACTCCAACCCTGTTCCTGGAGAGATACCCTCCTGTAGGTTTCCACTCCAACCCTGTTCCTGGAGAGCTACCCTCCTGTAGGTTTCCACTCCAACCCTGTTCCTGGAGAGCTACCCTCCTGTAGGTTTCCACTCCAACCCTGTTCCTGGAGAGATACCCTCCTGTAGGTTTCTACTCCAACCCTGTTCCTGGAGAGCTACCGTCCTGTAGGTTTTCACTCTAACCCTGTTCCTGGAGAGCTACCGTCCTGTAGGTTTTCACTCCAATCCTGTTCCTGGAGAGCTACCGTCCTGTAGGTTTCACTCCAACCCTGTTCCTGGAGAGCTACCGTCCTGTAGGTTTTCACTCTAACCCTGTTCCTGGAGAGCTACCCTCCTGTAGGTTTCAACTCCAACTCTGTTCCTGGAGAGCTACCCTCCTGTAGGTTTCTACTCCAACTCTGTTCCTGGAGAGCTACCGTCCTGTAGGTTTTCACTCTAACCCTGTTCCTGGAGAGCTACCGTCCTGTAGGTTTCCACTCCAACCCTGTTCCTGGAGAGCTACCCTCCTGTAGGTTTCCACTCCAACCCTGTTCCTGGAGAGCTACCCTCCTGTAGGTTTCCACTCCAACCCTGTTCCTGGAGAGATACCCTCCTGTAGGTTTCACTCCAACCCTGTTCCTGGAGAGATACCCTCCTGTAGGTTTTCACTCCAACCCTGTTCCTGGAGAGCTACCCTCCTGTAGGTTTCCACTCCAACCCTGTTCCTGGAGAGCTACCCTCCTGTAGGTTTCCACTCCAACCCTGTTCCTGGAGAGCTACCCTCCTGTAGGTTCACTCCAAACCTGTTCCTGGAGAGCTACCGTCCTGTAGGTTTCCACTCCAACCCTGTTCCTGGAGAGCTACCCTCCTGTAGGTTCACTCCAACCCTGTTCCTGGAGAGCTACCCTCCTGTAGGTTTTCACTTGAATCCCAGTTGTAACTAACCTGATTAATCTTATAAACCAGCTAATTATTATAATGAGGTGTGCTAGATTAGGCTTGGAATTATCATTTACAGGATGGTAGCTCTACAGGAACAGAGTTGGAGAGCCCTGGGTTAGACACACATCATAAAAATACACATCACACACTTAACAATACCTTTCCTGCATTTCCCTGACACACACTTTAAACAAGTCCTTGTCAAAGAGACAGTGAAAAATGCTAGGTTATATTTAACGATGTCAGCTACAACAATGTAGCAAACGCTCCCTGTCCGAGTCTTTTATACCGACAGGTTAAGCAGACCACCATAGTCTCTGTGCCCAAGAGCACTAAGGTAACCTGCCTAAATGACTACCGCCCCGTAGCGCTCACGCCTGTAGTCATGAAGTGCTTTGAAAGGCTGCTCATGGCTCACATCAACACCATTATCCCAGAAACACTAGAACCACTACAATAAGCATACCGCCCCAACAGATCCACAGATGATCTCTACTGCACTCCACACTGCCCTTTCCCACCTGGACAAAAAGAACACCTATGTGAGAATGCTGTTCATTGACTACAGCTCAGCGTTCAACTCCATAGTGCCCTCAAAGCTCATCAATAAGCTAAGGACCCTGGGACTAAACACCTCCCTCTGCAACTGAATCCTGGACTTCCTGATGGGCCGGCCCCAGATGGTATGAGTAGGTAACAACAAATCCGCCACGCTGATCCTCAACACGGGGGCATCTCAGGGGTGCGTGCTCAGTCCCCTCCTGTACTCCCTGTTCACTCATGACTGCACAGCCAGGCAGACGCCAACACCATCATTAAGTTTGCCGATGACACAACAGTGGTAGGCCTGATCGCCGACAATGGCGAGACAGCCTATAGGGAGTAGGTAAGAGACCTGGCCGTGTGGCGACAGGACACCAACCTCTCCCTCAACGTGATCAAGACAAAGGAGATCATTGTGGACTACAGGAAAAAGAGGACCGAGCACGCCCCCATTCTCATCGATGGGGCTGTAGTGGAGCAGGTTGAGCGCTTCAATTCCTTGGTGTCCACATCACCAACAAACTAACATGGTCTTAGCACACCAAGTCTAGGTCCAAGAGGCTTCTAAACAGCTTCTACCCCCAAGCCATAAGACTCCTGAATATCTAGTCAAATGGCTACCCAGACTATTTGCACCCCCCCCCCTTTTTACACGGCTGCTACTCTCTGTTGTTATCATCTAGGCATAGTCACTTGAAAAACTCTACCTACATGTACATATTACCTCAACTAAACGGTGCTCCCGCACATTGTACCAGTAACCCCCTGTGTATAGTCTCGTTGATGTTATTTTACTGCTGTTCTTTAATTACTTGTTACTTTTATTTCTTACTGGTATTTTTTTAACTGCATCGTTGGTTAGGGCCTGATAAGTAAGCATTTCACTGTAAGGTCTACCTACACCTGTTGTATTCGGCGCATGTGACTAATACAATTTGATTTGATACTGCAATGTATCTACTCACTGATCCCACGTTTAGCTATGTGGTTGATGATACAAATGTCGCAAGCTGGCGAAGTTGCATGCCCTCTACTCCAGGCACAACACAACAATCTCCCTCTCCCTCACACAAATACACGTGCCATCAAAGCTTCTAATAAGGCATGTAACGTTAGCCTACATTTCTAGGTAACGCGGAGATGTAACGCCCTATCTTGACCCAAACAAATCTGTGTGGACACTCCACACATCCCTGTCAATTTCACAACACTCCGTCAACTGCCCCGTTGCAATAGACCCAAACTCGCCACCCAACTTTCAAGGAATCATTTTTGACACGTAGACTAGATTTCAACGACACGCCAACGCGAAGTCGCTACCTTAATGTCAACATAAACCCGCACGTTGATTGCGAATCTAGCCTGTAGCATTAGCTAGCAAATTAGCTTGCCACAAACAGGTTGATAATTTCTAAACGCCACGTTATCAAACGAAACTACCCCAAACGTTATACACATCCAACTTGTCCTGTAAGTAAACGGTGGAGAAGTTGGTTGACAGTTTATTTAGAAACCCTTCCTTACCCCTTGACTACGAAGAACGGATCTTCCAGCGACATATTGGACACTTCAACGCCAGACCTGACGCATGCGCGCTGGGGGCCCGAAGCAGGACGCCAGCACAATGCACCGAGCGCCTCTACGGAGCTCCGCTGTCATGTGGCCATGGACTGTCATTTGGTACTGTGTCAAAGCTAGACAGTCAGAATTGTACATATCTGCTTTTGTAATGATATAACAGAGATGTAAATGCATATTATATATTCATTCAGAATATAATAGAACAGCAGGACTTCTTGGTTAAGTGCTCTTAAATCCAGGCATCCCCTGAATAAGGGATGCATGCCCTTTACAGTTGCATATACCTGCTCCAAAAAGGGGAGCACAGTACTGTA
>NW_026284231.1:10000-42500 GCF_023373465.1 Oncorhynchus keta
TTGCTGGACACACACACACACACACACACACACACTTCTGGGCTGGCACCTTGCTGGATCCAGGTCCACTAGACACACACACACACACACACACACACTTCTGGGCTGGCACCTTGCTGGATCCAGGTCCACTAGACACACACACACACACACACACACACACACACACACTTCTGGGCTGGCACCTTGCTGGATCCAGGTCCACTAGACACACACACACACACTTCTGGGCTGGCACCTTGCTGGATCCAGGTCCACTAGACACACACACACACACACACACACACTTCTGGGCTGGCACCTTGCTGGATCCAGGTCCACTAGACACACACACACACACACACACACACACTTCTGGGCTGGCACCTTGCTGGATCCAAGTCCACTAGACACACACACACACACACACACACACACACTTCTGGGCTGGCACCTTGCTGGATCCAGGTCCACTAGACACACACACACACACACTTCTGGGCTGGCACCTTGCTGGATCCAGGTCCACTAGACACACACACACACACACACTTCTGGGCTGGCACCTTGCTGGATCCAGGTCCACTGGCAGATCCAAGGTCCACACACACACACACACACACACACACTTCTGGGCTGGCACCTTGCTGGATCCAGGTCCACTAGATCCAAGTCCACACACACACACACACACACACACTTCTGGGCTGGCACCTTGCTGGATCCAGGTCCACTAGACACACACACACACTTCTGGGCTGGCACCTTGCTGGATCCAGGTCCACTAGACACACACACACTTCTGGGCTGGCACCTTGCTGGATCCAGGTCCACTAGACACACACACACACACACTTCTGGGCTGGCACCTTGCTGGATCCAGGTCAAATGGAGAAATCATCACTTGACATGAACACTGACTGATTCACTGGATGATCAAGATGTTTTGTTTTGGGGAATGACAGGTTAGAACAGACTATGTCTATAATATATTATTACACATCTATAGGCATACCTACAATCAAAGGTGGGGGGAACCCAAACTAGGTCTGGGAGTGAAATCATTCTAACATGTGAAATTAGCTTTTTCAGGTGCATTCAAGGATTTTACTAGGCTACATTGGTGGGTTCCCACAGTTACTTTTTTAGATTTCCACCTCAGAGTATAATAGAATGTGTAATGCCATAGAGATGTGTAATTCTATTAAGTGTACAGTGAATCATATCACGGTTCAGAAGGGCACGAGACTGTCCCACACAGCACGCATTAGCACTTGAATCAAATTAGAAGAATGAAAGCAATAGGCGAACAAAGGAACAGTCACACAGACAGTCAACAGTCAGAGAACAAATAATAGATTGGAGTTTACTGAGTCGCAGATTTCCCCCGAGTTCTATTTATAGACGTTATGACCTCTTATCGCAGCTCTAGAAACTAGACTGACAGCTGCTGTTTAACCTCAATCGTGCCTCTTCCTAGTAAACCAAGCACATCTGCAAGCAACCAGGCCCAACGCGCAGGGTACTGGCACTGTGCTCTTGTACCGGTGACAATTCCATATTTGGAAGCTGTGGCGATGACGATACGGCTGCGATGCTGCCGCTGTGCGTTGATGAACGCTGGGGCTCGATGGGGGAAGTGCCGCTGTGCGCTGCGGTTACGTGGCTGCGCGTTCACGTCATGGCTTTTCCACTGCGCGCCCCTGGGGAACTCACAGCCAGGGCGGATGGGCCATATATGGATGTTTGAGTGTGACGTTGGATAGAAAAAAAATATAGAGAGGGAGAGAAAAAAAAACCAGAAACTCCCTGGAAACACGGAGACAGCTACATATTTTACCACCCCCAGACTTCTGAGAATTATAGTGTAACTGAACATTGATACATATTGCAGGGATTGATAGAAAAACAACAACACTATAATAGTCCTCTAAAAGGGAACAGAGCAATATGGTTGGAATATTAGGGACATTTGATGTTGTTGTTTTCTACTGTAAGATCACTATATGTTTTTATGTTGCTCTGACAACAATTAATGACGTCTATTCAATTATATTATATTTTATGTCAGCTTCATATAAATTGACTATAATAAAATCGTATTCTATATGAATAGACAGGTTATATGTTATTTACTTTGATTTTGAGTTGCTGAAGTCTCAAGCAGCATATTGGTGATGACATGGGCTAGCTGTGTTTCCAACAACACAGGTAGTCTGTTATGTTATTATTACAATGAATTTACTAGAATAACATCTTATTATTTTTATTGAGTTTCTTGAAATCCCAAACAGCATATTGTTCTCTGCGTTTCCAACAACACGCGTAAAACATCGAATCAAATGTTATTTGTCACATGCGCCGAATACAACAGGTGTAGACTACACCGTGAAACGCTTACTTATAACCGGTTGCTACAATAGAAGGTCGTCTAGGTTACATACATGTAATGCTGTAAGGTAGACAGCCATACGGTATCTGCAGGAAACTAAGCTTGAGCAGGAAGGTCTGGGCAGGGCGTGTTTATCCTGTCACCAAGGAGGAATGAAGCAGCTCGAGGCTCATTACGTCAGAGAGGAAATATAACACCGCCCTGTTACTCTGGACTTCTCATTATCTTGTTGTACACCAGCTGTTGACAGTTGTAAACTAAGGAAGAACTCAACACACAAGTACAGCTTCATTTATAGATAGAATAATATTGTATTAATAGTATCGAATAGTATTCTAAAGCTTGACGCTCTAAGTTATTGTTCCAACCGTCAACCGAACAGTGCGTAATTGACGGTTATCTACCAAGAAGAGGAACTATGGACGTGAGCGCTGAAGCCAAACGGATCATGGCAGTGTCCATTAGTAAACTGTACGCCTCCCGAGCACAGCGAGGAGGTATGAGGCTACACCGGAGCCTGCTGCTCTCCGTGGTCATGCGTTCCGCCCGGGACCTGTACCACTCCGCCTGCCTGGCCAAGGAGAGAGAGGAGCTGGGAACCGCACACTTGGTCCCGGTCACACCAGAGGAGGATGCGATGGATACTACTGCCAGTGGGGAACAAGTCGAGGTGGAGGTGTCACAGGTCGAGCCAGAGCCTGAGCCTGAGTCGCCGCTGACCCCAACTATCCAGGAGCCCATGTCTAGTGACTCTGAGGCCACTCAGGGCGCATGCAAGACCAGGACATTTATTGGGAAGGAGACGGTAGAGGACAAAGAGAACCGGAGCCCTGTGAGCCCAGACAGGCATTCCAGGAAACGCCGGGGGAAGGCGTCGGTTGCGCCGGATTTCCTCCCCAGCAAGAGAGCGAGACTTTCACTGGAGCTGGGGGAGGAGAGGGTGCTTAGAACCGGCGGAAGGACCTGCTGCCGCGCCGGGGACGTTTTCACCACCCTGTCTCTAAACTCAAACCGGGCCATTGCGGCATTCTGAACTGTGAAAACGGCTCTGAATGGAGCTTTGTTGTTGGTCGGCTATGACCGAACTGATCGTAACCTCCGGTAACCGGTGGAGAGGCCGGTTTAAATCCAGGTTTAAAGGACGGGTCAGGAGGAAATTGACCTACATTGGCGAGCTCGCGAGATAATGGGATTATTCGGGGCCAGGGTGCGATATCTCCGCCCTCACGGGGACCAGGTTAGGCTACACCCTAGAACTGGGTCTCAGCCGTGTCTCGACGAGAACAAGAGAAAGAAGAAACAGAGAGAAAACAAGAGCAAATCACAAACTAGAACGAGACCAGACCCGAACAGACCTCAGTGACTGTGTTTGGAAAGTTTGAGGAAGTGGTGAAACTCAGAGACAGAAAAAGTGTTTCAGTGGAAAAGTTCCAGGGCAGTTAGTTCCTGACGCATAGCTCGTGGAGGGATGACTCATAAAGCACGAGAGGGATGACTCATAAAACACCAAACGGATAACAGATGATTAAAGTTGACGTGTCAACGGTCAACACACAGAGACACACCAGGAAATAAGCCACTCTGCTGGGTAAAACTATAAAAACAGCAGGGGAGGGCACACAGTCACCCACTGGACTTTGATACATGACTATGAATGGGACTGTGCTAGAGACTGTACTGAAATGGTGCTCAGCAAACAGTGTCAAATGATATACATAACATATAAACAATGTTCAGTAGTAACACCAGTCTCACCTGTTCAATATGCTGCACTGACAATGCAAATGTGATAATAACTACAGAGAAGTAGCCTACGTGAAATGTTGTATGAACTGTGAAATAAGCTATTTTATATAAAGATTGTTATTTTATTTTTACTATGACCTCAAATTTATATCAGAGTTGTAATAAACATTCTAAAACTGTATTTAGTTGTTGATCTGGTTTTCTATTTCTCACCTAATAGTATTGAAAAGCTTGCACACACACACGTCTCATTTATCTGGGGCAAATAGAGATAGCTGATAGACAACACAGAACCACACAGACATTTCCCAATATGTGGTCCAGGTCCGCATTAGGCAATACTCCTCAGGCTCAGATGGTTATAATAAGAGTAAGTAGAGCCGCTGTCACACACGCACACACACACACACACACACACACACACACACACACACACACACACACACACACACACACACACACACGCACGCACGCACGCACGCACACAACCACGCACGCACGCACGCACGCACGCACGCACGCACGCACGCACGCACACACACACACACACACACACACACACACACACACACACACACACACACACACACACACACACACGCACCAATATCCGGTGGATTGTGACATAAATTCTGATTCACTTACTCTCATAACCTTAACTGACAGTTGCATGAGGTTTATTGGGAGTTATGTAATACATAAATAGCTGGAGCCGTTCATTTGGTTTGCTCAAGGACTCTCAATTGTGTAACAATCCTGAACCATCATTCATCATGACCAACTAACTCCCAGTGCATTGACAAAATGCAGTCTTTCCATGTCCTATTTATCTCTATAGATCAGTAGGCCTTACTACCATGACGGATGGGTTGAAATCCGTATACAATATGTAAGCCTACTATAGCCACATAGGCATGTGTTGGACTATATAGGGAATATGGTGCCACCTCAGATGTACACTATGATGTGAAGTGCAGTTGTAATGCTACGGAGAGGCATGGACAGTGACGTGGTTTATCTCCCAGCCAGCCGACGGCTATAATAAGATCTGCAGTGGCGCGTGGTCTCATCTCTGGGGTGAGGGAGGGGATGATGTACGCATCAGGATGTGATGTGCATCATTATTACACCGCCCAGCCTGCCCTTCTTCTCATGGATAATATAAAAGGAGTATGCATGCAGTGATGTACACTGAGTGTACAAAACATTTAGAACACCTGCTCTTTCCACGACATAGACCAGGTGAATCCAGGTGAAAGCTACGATCCCTTATTGATGTGACTTCTTAAATCCACTTCAATCAGTGTAGATGAAGGGGAGGAGACAGGTTCAAGAAGGATTTTCAAGCCTTGAGACAATTGATACATGGATTGTGTGTGTGTGTGTGTGTGTGTGTGTGTGTGTGTGTGTGTGTGTGTGTGTGTGTGTGTGTGTGTGTGTGTGTGTGTGTGTGTGTGTCATGATTGCTTTACCACTCACCATTCCTCTTCTTAGCACCCTGATGACTGTGTGTCAGTGTGAGTTAATATTACTATGATATAGTAACAGTATGTGAGTTTATATTACTATGATATAGTAACAGTATGTGAGTTAATATGACTATGATATAGTAACAGTATGTGAGTTAATATGACTATGATATAGTAACAGTATGTGAGTTTATATGACTATGATATAGTAACAGTATGTGAGTTAATATTACTATGATATAGTAACAGTATGTGAGTTAATATGACTATGATATAGTAATAGTATGTGAGTTAATATGACTATGATTTTAGATGCACTATTGTAAAGTGGCTGTTCCACTGGATGTCATAAGGTGAATGCACCAATTTGTAAGTCGCTCTGGATAAGAGCGTCTGCTAAATGACTTAAATGTAAATGTAAATGTAATATAGTAACAGTATGTGAGTTAATATGACTATGATATAGTAACAGTATGTGAGTTAATATGACTATGATATAGTAACAGTATGTGAGTTAATATGACTATGATATGTAATAGTATGTGAGTTAATAACTATGATATAGTAACAGTATGTGAGTTAATATGACTATGATATAGTAATAGTATGTGAGTTAATATGACTATGATTTTAGATGCACTATTGTAAAGTGGCTGTTCCACTGGATGTCATAAGGTGAATGCACCAATTTGTAAGTCGCTCTGGATAAGAGCGTCTGCTAAATGACTTAAATGTAAATGTAAATGTAATATAGTAACAGTATGTGAGTTAATATGACTATGATATAGTAACAGTATGTGAGTTAATATGACTATGATATAGTAACAGTATGTGAGTTAATATGACTATGATATAGTAACAGTATGTGAGTTAATATGACTATGATATAGTAACAGTATGTGAGTTAATATGACTATGATATAGTAACAGTATGTGAGTTAATATGACTATGATATAGTAATAGTATGTGAGTTAATATGACTATGATATAGTAACAGTATGTGAGTTAATATGACTATGATATAGTAACAGTATGTGAGTTAATATGACTATGATATAGTAACAGTATGTGAGTTAATATGACTATGATATAGTAATAGTATGTGAGTTAATATGACTATGATATAGTAACAGTATGTGAGTTAATATGACTATGATATAGTAACAGTATGTGAGTTAATATGACTATGATATAGTAACAGTATGTGAGTTAATATGACTATGATATAGTAACAGTATGTGAGTTAATATGACTATGATATAGTAACAGTATGTGAGTTAATATGACTATGATATAGTAACAGTATGTGAGTTAATATGACTATGATATAGTAACAGTATGTGAGTTAATATGACTATGATATAGTAACAGTATGTGAGTTAATATGACTATGATATAGTAATAGTATGTGAGTTAATATGACTATGATTTTAGATGCACTATTGTAAAGTGGCTGTTCCACTGGATGTCATAAGGTGAATGCACCAATTTGTAAGTCGCTCTGGATAAGAGCGTCTGCTAAATGACTTAAATGTAAATGTAAATGTAATATAGTAACAGTATGTGAGTTAATATGACTATGATATAGTAACAGTATGTGAGTTAATATGACTATGATATAGTAACAGTATGTGAGTTAATATGACTATGATATAGTAACAGTATGTGTGAGTTAATATGACTATGATATAGTAACAGTATGTGAGTTAATATGACTATGATATAGTAACAGTTAATATGTGATGATATAGTATGTGAGTTAATATGACTATGATATAGTAACAGTATGTGAGTTAATATGACTATGATATAGTAACAGTATGTGAGTTAATATGACTATGATATAGTAACAGTATGTGAGTTAATATGACTATGATATAGTAACAGTATGTGAGTTAATATGACTATGATATAGTAACAGTATGTGAGTTAATATGACTATGATATAGTAACAGTATGTGAGTTAATATGACTATGATATAGTAACAGTATGTGAGTTAATATGACTATGATATAGTAACAGTATGTGAGAGTTATATAGTAACAGTATGTTACTATGATATAGTAACAGTATGTGAGTTAATATGACTATGATATAGTAACAGTATGTGAGTTAATATGACTATGATATAGTAACAGTATGTGAGTTAATATGACTATGATATAGTAACAGTATGTGAGTTAATATGACTATGATATAGTAACAGTATGTGAGTTAATATGACTATGATATAGTAACAGTATGTGAGTTAATATGACTATGATATAGTAACAGTATGTGAGTTTATATGACTATGATATAGTAACAGTATGTGAGTTAATATGACTATGATATAGTAACAGTATGTGAGTTAATATGACTATGATATAGTAACAGTATGTGAGTTAATATGACTATGATATAGTAACTGTATGTGAGTTTGTGTGTTTGCCGTTGCACCATGCTAACTGTGTTGTCTTCTTTGTACAGTGGTGACTGTGTTGTCTTCTTTGTACAGTGGTGACTGTGTTGTCTTCTTTGTACAGTGGTGACTGTGTTGTCTTCTTTGTACAGTGGTGACTGTGTTGTCTTCTTTGTACAGTGGTGACTGTGTTGTCTTCTTTGTACAGTGGTGACTGTGTTGTCTTCTTTGTACAGTGGTGACTGGGTTGTCTTCTTTGTACAGTGGTGACTGTGTTGTCTTCTTTGTACAGTGGTGACTGTGTTGTCTTCTTTGTACAGTGGTGACTGTGTTGTCTTCTTTGTACAGTGGTGACTGTGTTGTCTTCTTTGTTTTTTTATTTATTTTTATTTTTTATTTCACCTTTATTTAACCAGGTAGGCTAGTTGAGAACAAGTTCTCATTTGCAACTGCGACCTGGCCAAGATAAAGCATAGCAGTGTGAACAGACAACACAGAGTTACACATGGAGTAAACAATTAGCAAGTCAATAACACAGTATAAAAAATGGGCAGTCTATATACAATGTGTGCAAAAGGCATGAGGAGGTAGGCGAATAATACAATTTTGCAGATTAACACTGGAGTGATAAATGATCAGATGGGCATGTACAGGTAGAGATATTGGTGTGCAAAAGAGCAGAAAAGTAAATAAATAAAAACAGTATAAAAACAGTATGGGAATGAGGTAGGTGAAAAAGGGTGAGCTATTTACCTATAGACTATGTACAGCTGCAGCGATCGGTTAGCTGCTCGGATAGCTGATGTTTGAAGTTGGTGAGGGAGATAAAAGTCTCCAACTTCAGCGATTTTTGCAATTCGTTCCAGTCACAGGCAGCAGAGTACTGGAACGAAAGGCGGCCAAATGAGGTGTTGGCTTTAGGGATGATCAGTGAGATACACCTGCTGGAGCGCGTGCTACGGATGGGTGTTGCCATCGTGACCAGTGAACTGAGATAAGGCGGAGCTTTACCTAGCATGGACTTGTAAATGACCTGAGCCAGTGGGTCTGGCGACGAATATGTAGTGAGGGCCAGCCGACTAGAGCATACAAGTCGCAGTGGTGGGTGGTATAAGGTGCTTTAGTGACAAAACGGATGGCACTGTGATAGACTGCATCCAGTTTGCTGAGTAGAGTGTTGGAAGCCATTTTGTAGATGACATCGCCGAAGTCGAGGATCGGTAGGATAGTCAGTTTTACTAGGTAAGCTTGGCAGCGTGAGTGAAGGAGGCTTTGTTGCGGAATAGAAAGCCGACTCTGGATTTGATTTTTGATTGGAGATGTTTGATGAGTCTGGAAGGAGAGTTTGCAGTCTAGCCAGACACCTAGGTACTTATAGATGTCCACATATTCAAGGTTGGAACCATCCAGGGTGGTGATGCTAGTCGGGCATGCGGGTGCAGGCAGCGATCGGTTGAAAAGCATGCATTTGGTTTTACGCGTTTAAGAGCAGTTGGAGGCCACGGAAGGAGTGCTGTATGGCATTGAAGCTCGTTTGGAGGTTTGATAGCACAGTGTCCAATGACGGGCCGAAAGTATATAGAATGGTGTCGTCTGCGAGAGGTGGATCAGGGAATTGCCCGCAGCAAGAGCAACATCATTGATATATACAGAGAAAAGAGTCGGCCCGAGAATTGAACCCTGTGGCACCCCATAGAGACTGCCAGAGGACCGGACAGCATGCCCTCTGATTTGACACACTGAACTCTGTCTGCAAAGTAATTGGTGAACCAGGCAAGGCAGTCATCCGAAAACCGAGGCTGTTGAGTCTGCCGATAAGAATTTGGTGATTGACAGAGTCGAAAGCCTTGGCGAGGTCGATGAAGACGGCTGCACAGTACTGTCTTTTATCGATGGCGGTTATGATATCATTTAGTACCTTGAGTGTGGCTGAGGTGCACCCGTGACCGGCTCGGAAACCAGATTGCACAGCGGAGAAGGTACGGTGGGATTCGAGATGGTCAGTGACCTGTTTGTTGACTTGGCTTTCGAAGACCTTAGATAGGCAGGGCAGGATGGATATAGGTCTATAGCAGTTTGGGTCCAGGGTGTCTCCTCCTTTGAAGAGGGGGATGACTGCGGCAGCTTTCCAATCCTTGGGGATCTCAGACGATATGAAAGAGAGGTTGAACAGGCTGGTAATAGGGTTGCGACAATGGCGGCAGATAGTTTCAGAAATAGCGGGTCCAGATTGTCAAGCCCAGCTGATTTGTACGGGTCCAGGTTTTGCAGCTCTTTCAGAACATCTGCTATCTGGATTTGGGTAAAGGAGAACCTGGAGAGGCTTGGGTGAGGAACTACGGGGGGCGGAGCTGTTGGCCGAGGTTGGAGTAGCCAGGCGGAAGGCATGGCCAGCCGTTGAGAAGTGCTTATTGAAGTTTTCGATAATCATGGATTTATCGGTGGAGACCGTGTTTCCTAGCCTCAGTGCAGTGGGCAGCTGGGAGGAGGTGCTCTTGTTCTCCATGGACTTCACAGTGTCCCAGAACTTTTTGGAGTTGGAGCTACAGGATGCAAACTTTTGCCTGAAGAAGCTGGCCTTAGCTTTCCTGACTGACTGCGTGTATTGGTTCCTGACTTCCCTGAACAGTTGCATATCACGGGGCTATTCGATGCTATTGCAGTCCGCCACAGGATGTTTTTGTGCTGGTCGAGGGCAGTCAGGTCTGGAGTGAACCAAGGGCTGTATCTGTTCTTGGTTCTGCATTTTTTGAACGGAGCATGCTTATCCAAAATGGTGAGGAAGTTACTTTTAAAGAATGACCAGGCATCCTCAACTGACGGGATGAGGTCAATGTCCTTCCAGGATACACGGGCCAGGTCGATTAGAAAGGCCTGCTCACAGAAGTGTTTTAGGGAGCGTTTGACAGTGATGAGGGGTGGTCGCTTGACTGCGGCTCCGTGGGCGGATACAGGCGATGAGGCAGTGATCGCTGAGATCCTGGTTGAAGACAGCGGAGGTATATTTGGAGGGCCAGTTGGTCAGGATGACGTCTATGAGGGTGCCCTTGTTTACAGAGTTAGGTTGTACCTGGTGGGTTCCTTGATGATTTGCGTGAGATTGAGGGCATCTAGCTTAGATTGTAGGACTGCCGGGTGTTAAGCATATCCCAGTTTAGGTCACCTAACAGGACAAACTCTGAAGCTAGATGGGGGCGATCAATTCACAAATGGTGTCCAGGGCACAGCTGGGAGCTGACGGGGGTCGGTAGCAGGCGGCAACAGTGAGAGACTTGTTTCTGGAGAGAGTAATTTTCAAAATTAGTAGTTCAAACTGTTTGGGTATGGACCTGGAAAGTATGACATTACTTTGCAGGCTATCTCTGCAGTAGACTGCGACTCCGCCCCTTTGGCAGTTCTATCTTGACGGAAGATGTTATAGTTGGGTATGGAAATCTCTGAATTTTTGGTGGCCTTCCTGAGCCAGGATTCAGACACGGCAAGGACATCAGGGTTAGCAGAGTGTGCTAAAGCAGTGAGTAAAACAAACTTAGGGAGGAGGCTTCTGATGTTGACATGCATAAAACCAAGACTTTTTCGATCACAGAAGTCAACAAATGAGGGTACCTGGGGACATGCAGGGCCTGGGTTTACCTCCACATCACCCGCGGAACAGAGAAGGAGTAGTATGAGGGTGCGGCTAAAGGCTATCAAAACTGGTCGCCTAGAGCGTTGGGGGCAGAGGATAAGAGGAGCAGGTTTCTGGGCATGGTAGAATATATTCAGGGCATAATGCGCAGACAGGGGTATGGTGGGGTGCGGGTACAGCGGAGGTAAGCCCAGGCACTGGGTGATGATGAGAGAGGTTGTATCTCTGGACATGCTGGTTGTAATGGGTGAGGTCACCGCATGTGTGGGGGTGGGACAAAGGAGGTAACAGGGGTATGCAGAGTGGATCTAGGGGCTCCATTGTGAACTAAAACAATGATAACTAACCTGAACAACAGTATACAAGGCATATTGACATTTGGGAGAGACATACAGCGAGGCATACAGTAATCACAGGTGTTGAATTGGGAAAGCTAGCTAAAAACAGTAGGCGAGGCTAATCAGCTAGCACAACAAACAGCAGGTAAAATGGCGTTGACTAGGCAACTGGGTCGACAGATAAAACAAACAAGCAGAATGGAGTACCGTGATTAATGGACAGTCCAGCGTGCGTCAGCTATGAGCCAAGAGATCAGTGTCCAGGGGGCAGCGGTGGATGGGCAGGGAAGCTGGGCTGGCGAGTGTTATCCAGGTTTAAAAAAAAAAAAAAAAACTAACAATGACTAAATAGCTTGTAGCTAGTTAGCTGGTTAGCGTCTGGAGGTTCTTGAGTGTGTCATAAAAATAAAATAAAATTAAAGGTGATAGCGATTCCGTATCACAGTGGGTGAGGCAGGTTTCCGGAAGGTATAAACAAAATAAAAATCAAAGAGAGATAGAAAGTAAATGGGTTCAGAGTGTTTAGAACGCAGTGAGCCAGATGGTTAGCAGGCCTGTGCTAACAAGCTAACAGTTCGTAGGCCCGGGCTAGACAAGCTAACCGTTAGCAGGCCGAATTAGCAAGCAGGGAGATAGCGAGGGCTAGAGAGCTAACCTTTGGGGGACGTCGCGATGGGGTGAGTCTGTTTATTCCTCTTCTTGCGGTGACATCGACAGACCGGTCGTGGGCCCGGGTAATTGTAGCCCAGGAGTATGCTACAGGTGCTCTAGTACGCTAGGTGAGCTGGAGACACAGCGTTTCAGAAAGCTCGCGGGCCTTGGCCAGCAGATGGATCTTTGGCGATGTCGCAACGAAAAAGCCTGTTGAAACCACCTCGGACGATTATGTCGGCGGACCAGTCGTGATGGATCGGCGGGGCCCGTGTCGGCAGTAAAGGGTCCAGGCCAATTGGCAAAAGAGGTATTGTTGGGCCTCTTCGGCTAGTCGGGAGATGGGCTTAGCTCAAGGCTAACTGTAGCTTGTTTTGGGACAGAGACGTTAGCCAGGAGTAGCCACTCGGATTGCAGCTAGCTAGTTGCGATGATCCGGTGTAAAGGTTCAGAGCTTGCGGTAGGAATCCGGAGATGTGGTAGAGAAAGAGCAGTCTGATATGCTCTGGGTTGATGTCGCTGGTGTCCTAGTTAGCTTTGAAGACCGCTAGCAATGGCTAGCAATGGCTAACTGAGTAGTAGCTAGTTAGCTGTAGCTTCTGACGGTTCTAAAGTAAAGTATAGAAAAGCAGATCCGTACCACATTGGGTGATGCGGGTTGCAGGAGAGTATATTCAGCTCTAGTTTGAAAGTGAGATTAAAATATGTACGAAATATATACAGAAAAAAAAAAAAAAAAAAAAAACGAAGAAAACTATATTTACACTAGACAGGACGGGACAAGACAAAACACACACGTCCGATTGCTACGCCATCTTGGATCACAGTGGTGACTGTGTTGTCTTCTTTGTACAGTGGTGACTGTGTGCGCACATATGTGACAGATAGAGACAGAATGTGTGTTTATGTGAGTAAGTCTATGAGTATGTATGAATCCTAACAGTTTGCACAGTGACTGACTGTGACTGTGTGTGTGTGTGTGTGTGTGTGTGTGTGTGTGTGTGTGTGTGTGTGTGTGTGTGTGTGTGTGTGTGTGTGTGTGTGTGTGTGTGTGTGTGTGTGTGTGTGTGTGTGAGTGACTGTGCAGGGTGTATGAGCTCATGTGAGTGTGTGTATATGATACGTTCTTTGTGTGGTGATTTTGTGTGATGTAGATGAGTGCCAAGGCAGGCAGGCAGTTGGGAGGAGCAGAGCGGGAAGAGTGAGAGAAACAGGAAGTGATGCGTAGAGGCGGGGGGGCGCAGTGGTGGAATGCGTAGGTGGAGTGTATTTTAAGACTCGACTGCTGCAGGGCAGAAACACTCAACACATCTGGAACTGTGGGACTGGGAGGGGGAAGGGAGATGTGTGTGTGGTTCATGTCACACTCTTAGAACAAAGGGTTCCAAAAGGGTTATTCGGCTGTCCCCATAGGGTAACCTCTTTTGGTTCCATGTAGAACCCTCTCTTTCACATACTCGCTCGCAGTCTCTCCTATCAATAAATATCTTCTCCCCTCTGCGTCTCTCTCCTTTTCTCTCTTTCTCTCTTTCTCTCTCTCTCTCATTCATTGTCATATACATGCACACACACATTTAGAGTCTCTCCCTCTATCAATAAATCTCCCTCTCGTTCTCTATCACATATTCAAAGTAAAAAAGGTTCTATCTAGAACCTCAAAATGTTTCTACCTGGAACCAACCAGGGTTCTTCAAAGGGTTCTCCTATGGGGACAGCCGAAGAACCCTTTAACGTTCTAGATAGCACCCTTTTTTATTTTCAATTTGAGAGGGAGAAAGAAAGAGAGATTTATTGATAGAGGGAGATATTCTGAATGTGCGTGTGCATGTACAGTATGAGAGAGGGAGGCAGGGGGAGAAGAGATCGATTTATTGACAGGACAGATTGTGAGTATGTGAAAGAGAGAGTAAATGACCTAGAAGATAAGAGAGAAAGAGTGAGTGGATAAAGCTGTGGAGACTTTATGTTCTCTGACTATGTGACATCACTCGTGGCTTCCCCCGCAGTGCTGTGTGTGTGTGTGTGTGAGTGTGTGTGTGTGAGTGTACACTGAGGTAATTGTCCGACGAGCGCCTACGTAGGAGGAAGGGAGGGGGTAGACTGGAGAGGGAGAGAAAAGGGACAGGAGAGCAGGAAGGACATCACAGGATGATAGAGGGAGAGGGGAGGAAAGGAGGGACGATGTCAATTAAACGTGAGGATAGAGGAAGGAGGAAGAGAGGGAGGGTGTTGGGTGTGTGGGGGTTGTGGAGTCACACATCAAAAGGTGGTCGGGGATGCCTCACTGAATGTGTGGTTTGGACTTCCCATAAACCAAACCATTCCTGTCTTGAGGATAAGAAGGAACCAAGGAAGAAGGGAAGGAAACAGAGGATATAGGTTGAAATCGTTCAGTGTGTGTTCTATACGCAGATTAAAGAAGGAAACAGAGGATATAGGTTGAAATCGTTCAGTGTGTGTTCTATACGCAGATTAAAGAAGGAAACAGAGGATATAGGTTGAAATCGTTCAGTGTGTGTTCTATACGCAGATTAAAGAAGGAAACAGAGGATATAGGTTGAAATCGTTCAGTGTGTGTTCTATACGCAGATTAAAGAAGGAAACAGAGGATATATTGAATGTATTTTCTCTGTGTGTGTGTGTGTGTGTGTGTGTGTGTGTGTGTGTGTGTGTGTGTGTGTGTGTGTGTGTGTGTGTGTGTTATACACAGACGCATTAAGGAGTCAGAGGGTCGGTAGAATGCATTTCTCTGTGTGTGTGTGTGTGTGTGTGTGTGTGTGTGTGTGTGTGTGTGTGTGTGTGTGTGTGTGTTATACACAGACGCATTAAGGAGTCAGAGGGTCGGTAGAATGCATTCTCTCTGTGGTTTTATTCAGGTTCCTTAGGAAGAGTTCAGTTCGGAGTAACAAAATGCACTGGTAGAAATAGCAGAGAGATAGAGAGAGCAAGAAAAAAATAGATTTCATAGCCGGAATAAACGGGTAACATCATAATCACAATCATCAGCTCTCAAGACTCTCAATCAAGGGATTTTTCTTTTTCTTTAATTAAGGAAAAATGTATTCCTTCATTCCATGTTGATCTTTTCTTAATTTTTGTTGTTGTAATGTAATGTTTCAACATTTAGTTTAGTGTTAAATGGTCGACCTCCCCACCGTCGCAGTTCCCCCTCTTTAGTGAATAACTGGCAAGTAACAAACAAAAACATTCTTTCATTACATCACCAAAGTTCTTCTTTTTAAAGATTTTCTATCTATTTTTTGTCCAAGTTTTTTCTCTCCAGTTTTTTGTTTTTAAAAATAGAAGAAAAAGGAACACATTGCTCTTAAAAACATCTATCTATATATATTTATACATATATATATAATATACTTTTTTTTATCTTTATATATATATATTTTTTTTATTTTATTCCTGAAGTTGACTTATTTAACCCCACGTAGTGGCATGCACATTGCACATGCAAATCTGTTATTTAAATACTTCTCTTTTTATCTTAAATTGCCATGTAGTTATGTAGTGTATTTTCTCTTCTTGCTTCCTAAAATGACTCCAGTCCTGTATGGTTCTCTACTGTGGCACTGGACTGATATGGTATGGTTCTCTACTGTGGCACTGGACTGATATGGTATGGTTCTCTACTGTGGCACTGGACTGATATGGTATGGTTTCTACTGTGGCACTGGACTGATATGGTATGGTTCTCTACTGTGGCACTGGACTGATATGGTATGGTTCTCTACTGTGGCACTGGACTGATATGGTATGGTTCTCTACTGTGGCACTGGACTGATATGGTATGGTTCTCTACTGTGGCACTGGACTGATATGGTATGGTTCTCTACTGTGGCACTGGACTGATATGGTATGGTTCTCTACTGTGGCACTGGACTGATATGGTATGGTTCTCTACTGTGGCACTGGACTGATATGGTATGGTTCTCTACTGTGGCACTGGACTGATATGGTATGGTTCTCTACTGTGGCACTGGACTGATATGGTATGGTTCTCTACTGTGGCACTGGACTGATATGGTATGGTTCTCTACTGTGGCACTGGACTGATATGGTATGGTTCTCTACTGTGGCACTGGACTGATATGGTATGGTTCTCTACTGTGGCACTGGACTGATATGGTATGGTTCTCTACTGTGGCACTGGACTGATATGGTATGGTTTCTACTGTGGCACTGGACTGATATGGTATGGTTCTCTACTGTGGCACTGGACTGATATGGTATGGTTCTCTACTGTGGCACTGGACTGATATGGTATGGTTCTCTACTGTGGCACTGGACTGATATGGTATGGTTTCTACTGTGGCACTGGACTGATATGGTATGGTTCTCTACTGTGGCACTGGACTGATATGGTATGGTTTCTACTGTGGCACTGGACTGATATGGTATGGTTTCTACTGTGGCACTGGACTGATATGGTATGGTTTCTACTGTGGCACTGGACTGATATGGTATGGTTCTCTACTGTGGCACTGGACTGATATGGTATGGTTTCTACTGTGGCACTGGACTGATATGGTATGGTTTCTACTGTGGCACTGGACTGATATGGTATGGTTCTCTACTGTGGCACTGGACTGATATGGTATGGTTTCTACTGTGGCACTGGACTGATATGGTATGGTTCTCTACTGTGGCACTGGACTGATATGGTATGGTTTCTACTGTGGCACTGGACTGATATGGTATGGTTTCTACTGTGGCACTGGACTGATATGGTATGGTTCTCTACTGTGGCACTGGACTGATATGGTATGGTTTCTACTGTGGCACTGGACTGATATGGTATGGTTCTCTACTGTGGCACTGGACTGATATGGTATGGTTTCTACTGTGGCACTGGACTGATATGGTATGGTTTCTACTGTGGCACTGGACTGATATGGTATGGTTTCTACTGTGGCACTGGACTGATATGGTTTCTACTGCAGATTCACCCCACCTCACTCCTATGCTTCACCATAAGGAGGCTAACACTGAAAATGGATCTTAAATCAGTGTCTATGGGACAAATTGATGGTATTGGGATATTATAAGGTGATGGTTGGGAGACTGTATGGAATGAAGAGTGAGGGGCCTTGAGGGTTTCCATGGTGACAGTAGAAGACGCTCCACACATCTCTAGGGATTCAATCACACCCATAGTTGTCAAGAATCTCGGTGTTGTCGCTGTGTGCGTTTTGGCACGTGCAGACACACACACACACACACACACACACACACACACACACACACACACACACACACACACACACACACACACACACACACACACACACACACACACACACACACAGAAGCCTCCAAACATGCACATGCGCACATACACACACGATACTCACCCGTTCTCCTGCGAAAACAATGTAATGACAACATACACATAGGCCTTTGAATGGTGCGTTATGTCAACCAATGTATACTCTGTTTAAAGCATGAGTGCACCACCTTGTGTTCATGTATGGTATTACATGGAAATGGACATCACTTGAGTGAGACTTCAAGCAAGAGTGGGAGTGATGTTGTCGACACTATGTCGCTCTGGATTAGAACATCTGCTAAATGATTGAAATGTAAACGTTGAAAAATAAATGTAGGGGCGATAAAAGAGAAAATAGATGGACATGGTCGGATTGTTTCAGAAAGTTTATGGAAGATGTACACAGGAAGAGTTTACAGAGCAAATGTACAGAGAGAGAAAGAGAATGATGACAGACCCAACACAACGATCACCTATTCATTCACCCATGCCCTCCCTCCAGACCTTACTCGTCGATCACAGAGAGAGAAGGAATAGGATGGTAGGTGAGGTAATACTGGATGGAGAGAAGAGAACAGTTGGAGAGAAAACATTATGGAAACATTATGAAAGCGTTATTCAGTGCAGTGTGTGTTGTTTATCTACAAAGAAGATTTGGTTCCTACTGTACAGTGTAAGGCACTGAAGATAACTTACTGTAGATGAGGTGTGAACACATGCACTCACACACGCACACACTCTCTCACTCACACACGCACAAGCACACATGTAGCAAACACACACAAACACAACACACAGACACAGAACAATGTCTCACTGTCATGCCAGTAAACCCAGCCCTGATGAGGTTGGTGACCCTCCACTCCAAAATGAGCTGGGGGATGCAGGTGGAGGTCAATGAGAAAATGGCAGCTGATGACATCATAATGAAGGCTGTATTGGCAAGCGGAAGAAGGCGGAGCTAGAAAATGAACCAAGAATGTTCCAGTGCCATTTGTGAAATAATGTGACTTGTGACACTACTTCTAACCGGGGTCTGGGAGGGTGCAAATGTTACAGAAAACAATCAGATAGAAATGCATCAAGTAGAACGGATATGCTTGTCAGGATATGCTGACAGAAAAGGGTGTCGTGTCAGCTCTATTCATTACATTTCTATCTGTTCTTTTCCGGAACGTTTCACCTCAGCAGAACGTTTCACCTCAGCAGAACATACCAGAACGTTTCACCTCAGCAGAACATACCAGAACGTTTCACCTCAGCAGAACGTTTCACCTCAGCAGAACATACCAGAACGTTTCACCTCAGCAGAACGTTTCACCTCAGCAGAACATACCAGAACGTTTCACCTCAGCAGAACGTTTCACCTCAGCAGAACATACCAGAACGTTTCACCTCAGCAGAACGTTTCACCTCAGCAGAACGTTTCACCTCAGCAGAACATACCAGAACGTTTCACCTCAGCAGAACGATTCACCTCAGCAGAACATACCAGAACGTTTCACCTCAGCGGAACGTACACCCTGCTGTGCCCCCCCCACATAGACTCTCTCACCCTGACCCTTGACCCCAACACACACGCATGCACACACCTAGTGCTGTACAAGGGGAGACCACACCACTGTATGGTTTGAGATACATACAAATTACTTTTGGCAGCACTACTGTACCTGCACATGAAACCCCTTTAGTTTGTTAGGAGAGCCCTTATTTCTGGATCAACACACACTAGCCTCACACACCAATCATTTACATCATTTCACAAACGCACAACAGTTGATTGATTGAGTGAATGGGGTTGGATTGGCTTTCGGAGGTTGTCTGCTTTGTCAAAGAGGAGGAAAAGAGACTTGATCAAGAAGTCACATCAGAAATAGAAAGGAAAGACAAAAAATAAATGGATAGGAACGTAGGATGGATGGATGAACGATTGAGAGTAAACTAGAAACTTCCGTAAATCCTCCTTTTCACAAATCTTCTGGATTTTTTTTTTTAATAAACAAAATAAACCCCTTAAAATGGTCATTCATTTTATAATGGTTGGAGCACACAATCCACACAACATGCAACAACGGCAGTGTTGTGTGTCGATGTCAGCCATTTTGGATCCGCAGTTACAATTCTGGACAAGCATGTTGGTGCTGCTGAGCCGAAATGGAGTAGGCAGTTTCCTGCCTGATCAGTGGACACCCACAGTGTCAAGTGCAAGTAGTTTTCAGCGGCAGATTCATGATGAATGGTAGGTGGTCTGTAATGGAGGTTAAGGGGAGAAGGGTAGACATTACAAATGCCCATGCCAGATAACAAACCATACAGTAACTCAAACCCTTAGGCCTATATTTTTTCATATGATTTTATAAATTGATATCATATTATATGATATAACTGACTAACTGCCTTAGCGTGCCTATTATATAGTGTAGATTCTATCTATCTATCTCTAGAGACACCTGAGAAGTAAACAAATCATTGCCTTTTCGCCCCTGCAATTACAGTATCTCACTACACTGTGTGAAACTGGGCGAAGGAGATCCCCAAAATGGCCGCCATATCAAAAGTAGTTTCCATTCCCCTCTCTTCCTGCGCTTTACTCACTGTTCCAACCAACTAAGCAAAGCCCAGTCCCTACTGCCTTGCTCCCAACCGCTACCTGCCCACAGACAGCGACTAGGACTCTTTAAGGCGTAGTGTGGTTGACGTTGATCAACCACAGGAGGGGGAGAGGGGGATGGTGAGGGGCGAGCTGGGAAGGGTAGATGTGACTCTGAAAACAGAAGGCACTGAGGCACTGGGGTTTCTGGGTAGATAAACACCCCTCTGATGTAGGTCCCCCCCTCTCTCTCTGGACCTACCTATACGGAGGGCAGGGGTGGTATATGTGCCCCCGCTCCCCTTCCCAGTTCACTACACTACACTAGGCCTGGGATTGGACAGCTTGGGAGAAGGATAGAGGGAGCAGGAGAGGACAAAACACTGCAGGAGGGTCAAAATTAAAGGAAAGATGTGCTATGAAGGACAGGGATATCGTGAGTGATTGTGCAAAAGCAAAACGATGTGGGCATACCCTCTATCTATATAGTTCTATCCATCTATATCAAAACGCTGTATATACACTATCTGACACTACACTATCTGACCCATAGAAATATAATCTATAGATATGCCATCATTGACTTGAATTGGGAGGCCTGTTCTACACATTCTATTTCTATGTGCCCACGTACATATTGTCATTTATTTATAATGCTACAACCACTCTGCACTATAATGGTAAAGGAGAAATTAATGTTGGATAGATCTGCATAGAGTTTGTAGTGGGATATTGTGTGGAGCTACAGTGACAAAGTGCAATTTGAATCTGTGTAGCTGATTTCAATGGAGAGTTTCTGAGCTCTAGCGACTTGGCTAGAGTGTTTGAAGTAAATAAAAGTATGTTTTTCTCTCTATAATATATAAACTTTTATATCTCTATATTGTATCTATCATTTTACGAGTTATGATAGGGAATATCTGTTACAATCTACATAACTGTAATCATAGCAAAATAAATATGTTTTAATCCAAAACATCTGGAAACAATCATGTTAGCTAACCTGTCTAAAGAATGCTCTAGAATGTACTAGAGTTTCTAGAGTCTAGACTAGAGTTTCTAGAATGTCTTAGAGATTCTAAAATGTTTCTAGAATGTTCTCCTCTGGCTTGGTAAAGCAAGCAGCTCAATGCTAAACATGTCATGGAACATCAGAAAGACAGAGAGACTCGACAGCGAGGGGAGAGCTCTTGGGGATGTGAGGTGGAGCTCGTTCACAACATAGAGGTAGAAAGAGGGCTCTAGGTGGATATATCCCAGTATAAGTCCTCTTTCTAACTCTATGGTCCACAGCTAGCTGTAAATCAGATACTGTGTGGAGGTCTGACGGTTGGTTGGTTGGCCGGTTCATTTGGCTATGACTGGGGCGCACTCAGCAGGACACAATGTTTTTGGAACGCTTGGATAGAAAAATGCTATTTAGAACAAACATGCATCTCTTACACGTAGAATGAAGAACCACGTCGGCTCTGTTAATGACATTTCTATCTGCAACCTTTGACAACATTTGGCTACTGAACGTGTCCCCGGTTCTCTGTCTACCACTGAGGGGGACCTATCAGAGGTAAAGAGCTGCGTTACACAACGCCACACAGTTCCATCTGTGTTGCTCACAATCACAATCCGACATCTAACCCCTCCCTGAAAAGTTTATGCGTGTTGCATGTATCGGACCCAGTTAAAGGCGTTTTGGAACAGTTTGGAAACAGTTTGGAAACAGTTTGGAAACAGTTTGGAAACAGTTTGGAACAGTTTGGAACAGTTTGGAAACAGTTTGGAACAGTTTGGAAACAGTTTGGAAACAGTTTGGAACAGTTTGGAAACAGTTTGGAAACAGTTTGGAAACAGTTTGGAAACAGTTTGGAAACAGTTTGAACAGAACCCAAGGAAAATAAACAATGAAAACTAGATGACACAGCAGATTGAAACTCCAAAAAACATGACAACAGATCTACGGCAAACAACTATCATCATTGATCGTTTTGCATTGACATTGATATCAGTATTTATAGGACTATCATCATTATTAACAATACAAATCAATTATTTAAAGAGGTTGAAGTTCTCTCTCCTCATAGCTCTCTCAATTCTTACTTATTCCTCAAAACAATTTAGGAATATCTTAGTACAACAGGAGTATCTTAGTAAAATTTAGGAGTATCTCAGGAACTTAGGAGTACTTTCAAGATAAGAAAATGGTAGCTTTAAAACCCTATTGGGCGGAAATCAAACTTAAAAAAGGTTGTCCATCGGATCCTTAGGGTGATATAGAACAAATATTTACTCAATAAACAAACGCATGATGATAGACAGAGTCAGAGAGAGAGAGAGAGAGAGAGAGAGAGAGAGAGAGAGAGAGAGAGAGAGAGAGAGAGAGAGAGAGAGAGAGAGAGAGAGAGAGAGAGAGAGAGAGAGAGAGAGAGAGAGAGAGAGAGAGAGAGAGAGAGAGAGAGAGAGAGAGAGAGAGAGACAGAGAGAGACAGAGAGAGAGAGTCAGAGTCAGAGTCAGAGAGAGAGAGAGAGAGAGAGAGAGAGTCAGAAAAAGAGAACTTCTTCAATCAAAACCTAAAATGTAAGTGTTCTATAAAGCCAATATGCCCCCATATCCCCAACAGTAGATTTTCTCTCTAGGTATTTTTTTCATGCATCATAACGGATTAACAGAGGCTTGAGCGAACGCAACAGAAGAACCAAGCTCCAATGTCCAAGAAGAAGAACTAGAAGAAGAAGAAGTAATCGATAGAAGAAATACTGAAGAAATGGTCTTTTCCCTCCCTTCCCTTCTGTCTTTCCGCTCCTCCTCACATCATTTTCCTTCCCTGTCCTTTCTTTTTCGGCAGGATGGAGGAGAGAGGAAGGGGGGAGAGAAGATAGTGGGGGCAAACAAACTACGCCCCCTAAGGGTCCATAACTCTGCCCCCAGCCCCTCCCCTGTGGCCCCACCCACCGGAACAGGACGTGATGTCACACCAGGCCCCACCCACCGGAAGTGAGGTCACACCAGGTCTGTCGTCAGCATTTCGTGAGTCTGTAACAGTAAACAGGAGATGATAAAACTCATCAAATATCAGCCAGCTCTGTCATTGGCTGGTTTTTGCAGTAGAGGCGGAGCTTCCTGGTTCTAGTCCCTTTAAGGAAAGTTTAAGTTAAAGTGGTTGTTCTCCCTTTTTTTCTCCTCTTTTTTTTCAAAGTTTGTTTTTGTTTTCTGTTCTTTAGTCTTCAAGTTAGATTTTTCTGGAGGCATAGCTTGGCGTGTATAAGGATAGGGGGTCCTGGCATGGGTTTTCCTTGTTGTTTTTTTAAACATGTCCGTCTAGGTTAGACCAAGAGCAGTGTTAGCTAGCTAGCGTTTAGCTGTTAGCTCCTAACACTTATCAGGCTAGTAGAATAGAATGACAGAACAGCAAGAGCACCCAGGTTTAGCTTAACTTAACTAACCCACCTATCCCCTAAACAGTATGGGAGAAGGGCTTTGATTTACCATTCATTGGCCACTTGTAACTTAATATACATGCTCCTCCCTTCCTTTCATTCTTTTGTTCTTTCTTCCCTCTCCACACCTCCGTCAGCACCTCTCCACCATCCCTCGGTCTACTCCCCCCTGGGCACGCTGAGAACTCTGGGTATGGTAGTTGAGACAGAGGAGAAGAGGAGAGGTGCGTAGTTCTGCCTTATAGCTGTCTCTCTTTGTCATGTCTGCTCTGAGTTTAGAGTCTCACACACCCACACAGTGTGCCTCCTCTCCTCTAACCATCCCTCCATCCCTCATCATTCCATCCAAGTCTGAGTCTCAGGGGTGGAGGTAGAGAGATGGAGAGACTTCTCCCAAATTCTCCTCTCCTCCTTTCCTTTCCTCACCCCCTTCTGCATCCCTTTACCCTTCATTCAAGTCTGCATAACAAAGAACAGAGGACGGGGGAGACGGAGAGACTCCTCTCCTCCCTCCTTTTCCTCTCTTCCTCTCCTCCCTCGTTCTTCTGTTCCTTCGCTGTGCTAGCACCAGTCGTCCTCGTCCGTCTCGCTGTAGGGTTCGTGCAGTCCCTTCCGGGGGCCTCTGGGGCCTCCATGGGGGACCCGGTGATGAGGGGGGGACCGGTGGGGTGGTCCCCCTGGATTGGGGTGTTGATGTGGGGGCCCTCGCCGGTGCGGGGAGGGCGAAGACGAGCGGTAACCATTTGGGACTCGTCGGGGGTGAGTGGGAGCAAGTGGAGGTGGTGGGCCCACGCCGCCCCCGTGCCGGGCAGTCCTGGGGGAGCGTGGGTGCGGGTTGCCGTGCGGGTGGGGGTTGCCGTGGGGATGTGGGTTGCTGAGGCTCTGCTCGTAGGCGGGCGGCTCATGCTGGCGCTCGTACTCGCAGTCACGCTCATAGAATGGGCCGCCCTCGCTCTCCAGACTATCCCCGGGAGGGGGACCGCTCCAGCGCCCGTGGCGGGGGGACCGGGGTGACCCATGGTGGGGCGGAGGTGAACGAGACCCCGACTGGTGCCGGGCCGATCTCGGAGACCCGTGCCTCGACCCTCCATGCTCAAGCGGGGAAACGTGACGCGATGGCGGGCGGTGATACCCCCCTCCGTCGTGCTCTGGGGGGGAGAAGTGTCGGGGGGAGGGGGAGCGGAGTCGTCCAGGGGGACCTGCTCCGTAGGTGGGCTTGGGGTGTCGTATGGCTGGGGAGTAGGTGACGTGGGGGCGTGGCACGGCGGGGGTCTGGGGCAGCTGGCGGCGCCCGCGGCGGGGGGTGGAGGTACCGGACGTGGAGGGGACGGGGCTGCCGCTCACCGAGCTACTGCCCTACAGCAAATATGGCGACAAGGCAAATCAAAAAGCACCACAAAATTAACCAACCACAGCCAACCACAAAGGAACACGACCACAACCACACCGACCAGAGAGAAAGAGAGAGGAGATAGAGAGAGGAGATAGAGAGAGGAGATAGAGAGAGGAGATAGAGACAAACAGACACAGAGCAAGACGGACAGAGAGATCAAGAGAGAGGAAGAGGGGAGATAGATATAGTTAGTTAGTTAGATAGATAGATAGATAGATAGATAGATAGATAGATAGATAGATAGATAGATAGACCGAGATAAAGAGAGAGGAGGAGGGGGATAGATATAGGTAGATAGATAGACAGAGATAAAGAGAGAGGAGTAGGGGGATAGATATAGGTAGATAGATAGAGATAAAGAGAGAGGTGTAGGGGGATAGATATAGTTAGATAGATAAACAGAGATGAAGAAAGGAGTAGGGGGATAGATATAGGTAGATAGATCGACAGAGATAAAGAGAGAGGAGTAGGGGGATAGATATAATTAGTTAGAGATAAAGAGAGAGGAGTAGGGGGATAGATATAGGTAGATAGATAGACAGAGATAAAGAGAGAGGAGTAGGGGGATAGATATAGGTAGATAGATAGACAGAGATAAAGAGAGAGGAGTAGGGGGATAGATATAGGTAGATAGATAGACAGAGATAAAGAGAGAGGAGTAGGGGGATAGATATAGGTAGATAGATAGACAGAGATAAAGAGAGAGGAGTAGGGGGATAGATAAAGGTAGATAGACATAGATAAAGGTAGATAGACAGAGATGAAGAGAGAGGAGTAGGGGGATAGATATAGGTAGATAGACATAGATACAGGTAGATAGACAGCGATAAAGAGAGAGGAGTAGGGGGATAGATACAGGTAGATAGACATAGATACAGAGAGAGGAGTAGGGGGATAGATATAGGTAGATAGACATAGATACAGGTAGATAGACAGAGATAAAGAGAGAGGAGTAGGGGGATAGATATAGGTAGATAGATAGACAGAGATAAAGAGAGAGGAGTAGGGGGATAGATATAGGTAGATAGACAGACAGAGATAAAGAGAGAGGAGTAGGGGGATAGATATAGGTAGATAGATAGACAGAGATAAAGAGAGAGGAGTAGGGGGATAGATATAGGTAGATAGATAGACAGAGATAAAGAGTAAGGAGTAGGGGGATAGATATAGGTAGATAGATAGACAGAGATAAAGAGAGAGGAGTAGGGGATAGATATAGGTAGATAGATAGACAGAGATAAAGAGAGAGGAGTAGGGGGATAGATATAGGTAGATAGATAGACAGAGATAAAGAGAGAGGAGTAGGGGGATAGATATAGGTAGATAGATAGACAGAGATAAAGAGAGAGGAGTAGGGGGATAGATATAGGTAGATAGATAGACAGAGATAAAGAGAGAGGATTAGGGGGATATAGATATAGGTAGATAGATAGACAGAGATAAAGAGTGAGGAGTAGGGGGATAGATATAGGTAGATAGACATAGATAAAGAGAGAGGAGTAGGGGGATAGATATAGGTAGATAGACAGAGATAAAGAGAGAGGAGTAGGGGGATAGATATAGGTAGATAGATAGACAGAGATAAAGAGAGAGGAGTAGGGGGATAGATATAGGTAGATAGACATAGATAAAGAGAGAGGAGTAGGGGGATAGATATAATTAGTTAGAGATAAAGAGAGAGGATTAGGGGGATAGATATAGGTAGATAGATAGACAGAGATAAAGAGTGAGGAGTAGGGGGATAGATATAATTAGTTAGAGATAAAGAGAGAGGAGTAGGGGGATAGATATAGGTAGATAGATAGACAGAGATAAAGAGAGAGGAGTAGGGGGATAGATATAATTAGTTAGAGATAAAGAGAGAGGAGTAGGGGGATAGATATAGGTAGATAGACATAGATAAAGAGTGAGGAGTAGGGGGATAGATATAGGTAGATAGATCGACAGAGATAAAGAGAGAGGATTAGGGGGATAGATATATGTAGGTAGATAGACATAGATAAAGAGTGAGGAGTAGGGGGATAGATATAGGTAGATAGATAGACAGAGATAAGAAGAGAGAAAAGAAAAGTGGAAAGACAGCAACATTGAAAACCATAACAACCAAACCGCCAATGAGGCAAAAGAGCACACACACATTGAAGCCACGAGAGCCACATCAAGAAAAATGGACAGAGAGAGAAACAGTGACAAAGAAATAAAGAAAAAGTAAAAGATAACAGAAAAAGAGAAATTGATATCTGTAAGTAGTGGTAGTTAACCAACAAGGCAGAACTCTAAATCAAAGATTAATGGTTAGATCACTCCAGCTGCTTCTCCATTGGTTAGTTTTCCATTTCCACCAATGGGATGAGGAGAAAGAACCATTATAATCCACCTGTTCTCCAGGGTGCTTGACGAAGGCCTTCTTCCACTTCCCTGAGAAAGATATACTATAGAGAGGAATAACGGTGTGTGTGTGTGACTGTGTGTGTGAGAGGCCGCATACAGTATGTGCAGTCTATGTGTGTACTTCACATGCATTTGTGTGTGTATGTTTGTGTGTATATGCTTATGCTTCTCATCTCCCGTCCGTCGCTGTGTGGTGCCCACCTGTCTATGGCCCCGTCCGTCGGGCCCCTCACTAGGAGAGCGTGACCAGTGTCTGTCCCCCCGGTCGTGGGGGTGTCTGTGGGTGAACTCTGGCCCGTGTCTGTCTGGCCCGAAGCGCCCCTCCTTCTCCATGGAGCCACCGTGGTGGTGGTGATGATGGTGGTGCCTGCGGTCTTTGGCTCGACCGCGTTCGCGTTCACGCTCTTTGGGGGGGAGTTCTCCAGACTGGGTGGTAGTGCTCAGGTCTGTGCCCAACCCTGCAAGAGAAGGGGGGGACATATTTTTTATGCCATAAAGTTTCTTCTGAAAGTCTACTTCCTTGAATTTCTCAAACCTCCGATGGAACTTGACTTTTCTATCTCAAACCTCCGATGGAACTTGACCTTTCTATCACAAGCCTCTGATGGAACTTGACCTTACTATCTCAAACTGATGGAACTTGACCTTTCTATCACAAACCTCTGATGGAACTTGACCTTTCTATCTCAAACCTCCGATGGGACTTGACCTTTCTATCTCAAACTGATGGAACTTGACCTTTCTATCTCAAACCTCCGATGGGACTTGACCTTTCTATCTCAAACTGATGGAACTTGACCTTACTATCTCAAACCTCTGATGGAACTTGACCTTTCTATCACAAACCTCTGTTGGAACTTGACCTTTCTATCTCAAACCTCTGATGGAACTTGACCTTTCTATCTCAAACCTCTGATGGAACTTGACCTTACTATCTCAAACCTCTGATGGAACTTGACCTTACTATCTCAAACCTCTGATGGAACTTGACCTTTCTATCTCAAACCTCTGATGGAACTTGACCTTTCTCTGAAAAGTTTCTCTAAACCTTTCTACTTTTTACCTTCCTTCCAAAAAGTTTGGTTTGAAACTTCCCTTCTGGTAGCTTTTACTTAGTGTTAACAATATGTGCAAAATTCCCAGGTTTTCCAGAAATCCCGGTTGGAAGATTCACGAGGGAACAAGCAGGAAATCCAGAATCCTCCAAACCATTGGGATAAATACATTTCTGATCTAGGATCAGCTCCCCTGTTCATTTTATTTTGTTCATTATGATCGGAAAGGCAAAACTGATTCTAGATTAGCACTCCTACTCTGAGACACTTTGTGCATACTGGCCTTGGTCAATGGGAAAAGTCAAAATACTCTAGCATCTCTCTCACCTGTGTCTGTGTCCGTCTTTCTGGTAAGGGACCTCTGTAAGTGTGTTTGTTTGTGTGTGTGTGTGTGTGTGTGTGTGTGTGTGTGTGTGTGTGTGTGTGTGTGTGTGTGTGTGTGTGTGTGTGTGTGTGTGTGTGTGTGTGTGTGTGTGTGTGTGTGTGTGTGTGTGTGTGTGTGTGTGTGTGTGTGTGAGTGGGTGTGACGTGCATGTGTCTCTCCTCTCTTCATCTCTCTCACCTGTGTCTGCGTCTGTGTATCTGGTAAGGGACCTCTGAGAGGTGCGGTGGCTCCTGTCCCTCCTGTCCCTGCGTTGTCCCCCTCCTGCTCCCCCACCGTGCCTCCCCTCTCCTTCTACCCTCTCCAGGCTGTAGTCATCCAGCCTCACCCCCCTCTCCCTGCCAGAACGCCCGTGGACCAGAGAGGAGGTGGACCGACGCATGGGGCTGGTGTCTGTTATGGTCTGGAGAAAGGAGAGGGAGAGGGAGAGGGAGAGGGAGAGGGAGAGGGAGAGGGAGAGGAGGAGAGAAAGCAAGATGTAGAACGGGAGAAGAGAGATGGAAATGAGAGAAGAGAGATGGAAGAGAGAGTGGGAGAGAGAAGAGAGAGTGGGAGAGAGAATGAGAGAATGGGCAGAAAATAAGAAAGTCAAACTGTTTAAAACTCACTCTGTACAGGAATATGTAGTGGTGGAAATGTGTAGTGTGAGCGTGTCTGCTTGTGTTAATGCATTTGTCCGTGTGGGAGTGTGTGTCGGAGTGTCTGTGTGGGAGTGTCTGTGTGGGAGAGTCTATATGGGAGAGTCTGTGTGGGAGAGTCTGTATGGGAGAGTCTGTGTGGGAGAGTCTGTGTGGGAGAGTCTGTATGGGAGAGTCTGTGTGGGAGAGTCTGTATGGGAGAGTCTGTGTGGGAGAGTCTGTGTGGGAGATTCTGTGTGGGAGAGTCTGTATGGGAGAGTCTGTGTGGGAGAGTCTGTATGGGAGAGTCTGTGTGGGAGTGTCTGTGTGGGAGAGTCTGTGTGGGAGAGTCTGTGTGGGAGAGTCTGTATGGGAGAGTCTGTGTGGGAGAGTCTGTATGGGAGAGTCTGTGTGGGAGAGTCTGTGTGGGAGAGTCTGTGTGGGAGAGTCTGTGTGGGAGAGTCTGTGTGGGAGTGTCTGTGTGGGAGAGTCTGTGTGGGAGAGTCTGTATGGGAGAGTCTGTGTGGGAGAGTCTGTATGGGAGAGTCTGTGTGGCAGTGTCTGTGTGGGAGAGTCAGTGTGTGAGTGTCTGTGTGGGAGAGTCTGTGTCGGAGAGTCTGTGTCGGAGAGTCTGTATGGGAGAGTCTGTGTGGGAGTGTCTGTGTGGGAGTGTCTGTGTGGGAGAGTCTGTGTGGGAGAGTCTGTGTGGGAGAGTCTGTGTGGGAGAGTCTGTATGGGAGAGTCTGTGTGGGAGAGTCTGTGTGGGAGAGTCTGTGTGGGAGAGTCTGTATGGGAGAGTCTGTGTGGGAGAGTCTGTGTGGGAGAGTCTGTGTGGGAGAGTCTGTATGGGAGAGTCTGTGTGGGAGAGTACACCATCCCAAAAGATCCCTCTATCAGCCAGACCTCACTAAACCCACAACGCCAAGCACATCCAACTACAATACCATGCTTCCCTACTATGAGAGAGAGAGATAAAGGGCAAAATGACAGAAGAGAGAGAGAGAGAATAAGCATAGACCACATGCCTCACATGCATCCAATGGCACGTATGCAGAAGCATGTATGAATCCAGAATGATATCTTTTAGAGATCGTAGCAGCGTTCACCACCGACCCCCACAGTCACACTATCTACCAGCATGAAGAACACCTTTATCAGCAGGCAGACCTAGGAGCTGACCTCTTCAAGTCATTCAGGTCTACAAGTCCCTCGGTCATGTAATGAGGAAACCAGACCAGACAAGCCCGATGAGTATATGAACAAGCCATGCGCACTCCTCAAGTAGCTGGACATTCAACTCACACGCAGAAATACACACACCCACTGAGCTCACAAGCTGCATTCTGTTGTTCAGACTGGGTCCATATGTAGCTTAGGCATATCATGTGCAGTAACCAGACACTCACACACACAACTGGCTTCCAAAGAGCGTCCAATATCCAATATGGTATACCATGCACGGTGTGACTGACATGACATGCCAAGACTATGTTTATGTATTGGTCAATAACTTCCGTCTAGCGATATCATGCTTCAACATTCGCTGTCGACCCAGAGGCAATGCAAAGAGGCAATCGCAAACTCAAACATACAAAGACAGCAGACAGACAGACAGACAGACAGACAGACAGACAGACAGACAGACAGACAAGCAGACCCTCCTTCTAGACCATGTGGACCAACACTGCAACACAGGCATACAGGACAGAGGGGGAGGGGGGGCAGCACAAAACATTACTGGGACAAAAGGATCAGAGAGAGAGGAGAGTACAGGAGAACGTAGAAACAAGATGAAAGACAGGCGGGAAAACACAGAGAGAGAGAGAGAGAGAGAGGGCGAGGGAGGTGGATTTATTTTAAGATAGAGAAAGACAGAGATAGAGAGATAGGGGAGAGATAGAGAGATAGTGGGAGAGACAGGGGTACATTAAAAAAGAGAGAGAGTGATAGAGAGAAATAAAATGAATGGAAGATAGATAAAGAGACAGAGAGGGAGAGACAGGGGTACATACACTGAGGTGGTTATGTCCACGGGGCCTGTGTCGTCTCCGCTGTAGTCAGACAGGCACACAGAGAGGAGAGGAGCAGAGAGCCACACATACAGTCATGAAGCCACAGAGAGGAAAGGAAGGCAGGGAAAGGAGAGGAGAGGGAGAGGATAGGAAGAGAGAGAAGAGGGAGGGAGAGAAGAGGAAGGGAGAGAAGAAGAAGGGAGAGGAGAGGAAGGGAGAGGAAAGGAGAAGAGAAAAAGGGAGAGAAGAGAAGAAGGGAGAGGAGAGGAAGGGAGAGGAGAGGAGAAGAAGGGAGAGGAGAAGAAGGGAGAGGAGAGGAAGGGAGAGGAAGGGAGAGGAAGGGAGCGGAGAAGAAGGGAGAGGATAGGAAGGGAGAGGAGAGGAGAAAGGGAGAGGAGAAAGGGAGAGGAGAGGAAGGGAGAGGAAGGGAGAGGAAGGGAGAGGAAGGGAGCGGAGAAGAAGGAAGCGGAGAGGAAGGGAGAGGAAGGGAGAGGAAGGGAGAGGAAGGGAGAGGAAGGGAGCGGAGACGAAGGGAGTGGAGAAGAAGGGAGAGGAGAGGAGAGGAAGGGGGAGGAGAAGAAGGGAGAGGAAAGGAGAAGAAGGGAGAGAAGAAGGGAGAGGAGAGGAGAGGAAGGGAGAGAAGAAGGGAGAGGAGAGGAGAAGAAGGGAGAGGAAAGGAGAGGAGAAGAAGGGAGCGGAGAGGAAGGGAGAGAAGAAGGGAGAGGAGAGGAGAGGAGAAGGAGG
>NW_026284231.1:47500-55000 GCF_023373465.1 Oncorhynchus keta
ACTGCTACAGTCTTACAGTAACCAACAGACAACACACACACTGCTACAGTCTTACAGTAACCAACAGACAACACACTGCTACAGTCTTACAGTAACCAACAGACAACACACTGCTACAGTCTTACAGTAACCAACAGACAACACACTGCTACAGTCTTACAGTAACCAACAGACAACACACTGCTACAGTCTTACAGTAACCAACAGACAACACACAGTAACCAACAGACAACACACTACAGTCTTACAGTAACCAACAGACAACACACTCTAGTCTTACAGTTACAGTAACCAACAGACAACACACTGCTCCAGTCTTACAGTAACCAACAGACCGGATGATACCAGACAACACACTGCTACAGTCTTACAGTAACCAACAGACAACACACTGCTACAGTCTTACAGTAACCAACAGACAACAGACAACACACTGCTACAGTCTTACAGTAACCAACAGACAACACACTGCTACAGTCTTACAGTAACCAACAGACAACACACTGCTACAGTCTTACAGTAACCAACAGACAACACACTGCTACAGTCTTACAGTAACCAACAGACAGTCTTACAGTAACCAACAGACACCAGACAACACACTGCTACAGTCTTACAGTAACCAACAGACAACACACTGCTACAGTCTTACAGTAACCAACAGACTTGATGACAGTCTTACAGTAACCAACAGACAACACACTGCTACAGTCTTACAGTAACCAACAGACAACACACTGCACACTGCTACAGTCTTACAGTAACCAACAGACAACACACTACTACAGTCTTACAGTAACCAACAGACCGGATGATACCAGACAACACACTGCTACAGTCTTACAGTAACCAACAGACAACACACTGCTACAGTCTTACAGTAACCAACAGACAACACACTGCTACAGTCTTACAGTAACCAACAGACAACACACTGCTACAGTCTTACAGTAACCAACAGACAACACACTGCTACAGTCTTACAGTAACCAACAGACAACACACTGCTACAGTCTTACAGTAACCAACAGACAACACACTGCTACAGTCTTACAGTAACCAACAGACAACACACTGCTACAGTCTTACAGTAACCAACAGACAACACACTGCTACAGTCTTACAGTAACCAACAGACTTGACAACACTACAGAAATAACTACTACAGTCTTACAGTAACCAACAGACAACACACTGCTACAGTCTTACAGTAACCAACAGACAACACACTGCTACAGTCTTACAGTAACCAACAGACAACACACTGCTACAGTCTTACAGTAACCAACAGACAACACACTGCTACAGTCTTACAGTAACCAACAGACAACACACTGCTACAGTCTTACAGTAACCAACAGACAACACACTACAGTCTTACAGTAACCAACAGACAACACACTGCAGTCTTACAGTAACCAACAGACAACACAACAGTCTTACAGTAACCAACAGACAACACACTGCTACAGTCTTACAGTAACCAACAGACAACACACTGCTACAGTCTTACAGTAACCAACAGACAACACACTGCTACAGTCTTACAGTAACCAACAGACAACACACTGCTACAGTCTTACAGTAACCAACAGACAACACACTGCTACAGTCTTACAGTAACCAACAGACAACACACTGCTACAGTCTTACAGTAACCAACAGACAACAGTCACTTACAGTCTTACAGTAACCAACAGACAACACACTGCTACAGTCTTACAGTAACCAACAGACAACACACTGCTACAGTCAGTCTTACAGTAACCAACAGACAACACACTGCTACAGTCTTACAGTAACCAACAGACAACACACTGCTACAGTCTTACAGTAACCAACAGACACTGCTACAGTCTTACAGTAACCAACAGACAACACACTGCTACAGTCTTACAGTAACCAACAGACAACACACTGCTACAGTCTTACAGTAACCAACAGACAACACACTGCTACAGTCTTACAGTAACCAACAGACAACACACTGCTACAGTCTTACAGTAACCAACAGACAACACACTGCTACAGTCTTACAGTAACCAACAGACAACACACTGCTACAGTCTTACAGTAACCAACAGACCGGATGATACCAGACAACACACTGCTACAGTCTTACAGTAACCAACAGACAACACACTGCTACAGTCTTACAGTAACCAACAGACTTGATGACACCAGACAACACACTGCTACAGTCTTACAGTAACCAACAGACAACACACTGCTACAGTCTTACAGTAACCAACAGACTTGATGATACCAGACAACACACTACTGCAGTCTTACAGTAACCAACAGACAACACACTGCTACAGTCTTACAGTAACCAACAGACTTGATGACACCAGACCACATGGTTTGATGACAATGTGTGTGTGTGTGTGTGCATGCCAGTGTGTGTGTGTGTGTGTGTGTGTGTGTGTGTGTGCATGCCAGTGAGTGTGTGTGTGTGACTGCAGCCAGATGCTTTATTGTACAGTGAACACATAAACAAAACAGTTCCATGTGGGTGGGTGTGTGTGTTTTGCTGCCAGATTCTGTCCTGGGGATTGCGGGACATTTTGGCGAAAGCTTTTCTTGAAATACACAGATGTTTGAGGTAAAATAGGTACCACCTGTATTGTCGTTCTCAGTTCACACCCTCTCCCAACAAACCAAGACCTCTGGCCACAGCAGACAGCAGACAGACACACCAAGGCTACTATGGGAATGAGCATGGATAGGATGGATGTAATGGGGATGGGAAGCACACAGGGGAGGGAGGGAGAAGGGGAGGGAGGGAGAAGGGGAAGGAGGGAGAAGGGGAGGGAGGGAGAAGGGGAGGGAGGGAGAAGGGGAGGGAGGGAGAAGGGGAAGGAGGGAGAAGGGGAGGGAGGGAGAAGGGGAGGGAGGGAGAAGGGGAGGGAGGGAGAAGGGGAGGGAGGGAGAAGGGGAGGGAGGGAGAAGGGGAAGGAGGGAGGAGGGCAAGGAGGGAGAAGGGGAGGGAGGGAGAAGGGGAGGGAGGGAGAAGGGGAAGGAGGGAGAAGGGGAGGGAGGGAGAAGGGGAGGGAGGGAGAAGGGCAAGGAGGGAGAAGGGGAGGGAGGGAGAAGGGGAAGGAGGGAGAAGGGGAGGGAGGGAGAAGGGGAGGGAGGGAGAAGGGGAGGGAGGGAGAAGGGGAAGGAGGGAGAAGGGGAGGGAGGGAGAAGGGGAAGGAGGGAGAAGGGGAGGGAGGGAGAAGGGGAGGGAGGGAGAAGGGGAGGGAGGGAGAAGGGGAGGGAGGGAGAAGGGGAAGGAGGGAGAAGGGGAGGGAGGGAGAAGGGGAAGGAGGAGAGGGGAGGGAGAAGGGGAGTGAGGGAGAAGGGGAGGGAGGGAGAAGGGGAAGGAGGGAGAAGGGGAGGGAGGGAGAAGGGCAAGGAGGGAGAAGGGGAGGGAGGGAGAAGGGGAGGGAGGGAGAAGGGGAGGGAGGGAGAAGGGGAAGGAGGGAGAAGGGGAGGGAGGGAGAAGGGGAGGGAGGGAGAAGGGGAAGGAGGGAGAAGGGGAGGGAGGGAGAAGGGGAAGGAGGGAGAAGGGGAGGGAGGGAGAAGGGGAAGGAGGGAGAAGGGGAGGGAGAAGGGGAGTGAGGGAGAAGGGGAGGGAGGGAGAAGGGGAAGGAGGGAGAAGGGAGGGAGGGAGAAGGGGAGGGAGGGAGAAGGGGAAGGAGGGAGAAGGGGAGGGAGGGAGAAGGGGAAGGAGGGAGAAGGGGAGGGAGGGAGAAGGGGAAGGAGGGAGAAGGGGAGGGAGGGAGAAGGGGAAGGAGGGAGAAGGGGAGGGAGGGAGAAGGGGAAGGAGGGAGAAGGGGAGGGAGAAGGGGAGTGAGGGAGAAGGGGAGGGAGGGAGAAGGGGAAGGAGGGAGAAGGGGAGGAGGGAGAAGGGCAAGGAGGGAGAAGGGGAGGGAGAAGGGGAGGGAGGGAGAAGGGGAAGGAGGGAGAAGGGGAGGGAGGGAGAAGGGGAGGGAGGGAGAAGGGGAAGGAGGGAGAAGGGGAGGGAGGGAGAAGGGGAAGGAGGGAGAAGGGGAGGGAGGGAGAAGGGGAAGGAGGGAGAAGGGGAGGGAGAAGGGGAGTGAGGGAGAAGGGGAGGGAGGGAGAAGGGGAAGGAGGGAGAAGGGGAGGGAGGGAGAAGGGGAAGGAGGGAGAAGGGGAGGGAGGGAGAAGGGGAGGGAGGGAGAAGGGGAGGGAGGGAGAAGGGGAAGGAGGGAGAAGGGGAGGGAGAAGGGGAGGGAGGGAGAAGGGGAAGGAGGGAGAAGGGGAGGAGGGAGAAGGGGAGGGAGGGAGGGAGAAGGGGAGGGAGGGAGAAGGGGAAGGAGGGAGAAGGGGAGGGAGGGAGAAGGGGAGGGAGGGTGTGAGATGAGGAGGACTGGGCAGGTTTGTGCTTTGTGGATGAAAGACGTATCCAGACTGCTCTGTTACCCAATATTTCCATGTGAATATTTCACTCTTTAAAGCAACAAGATCTCACTTTTTGACCAATTTGATTTCAGATTCAGACGTTTATCCACGTTTCTCAAAATGTCAAATTTCCAGGTTGGTCCAAACGTTACATTTCTCATTTGTTTTTGACACGGTTGATGGGCAGAGCCTCCTGGCAAGGCACCTTGCGTCTGGTTAAATGTAGGCATTCATTTTGAATGGTTAAGTGTCTAGCAATGGGATTGAACATGTGACCCTCTAACCCATCCCCAACACCCAAGCCTACTTATTGGTAACGGTGCTCACCGTGGCCCTAGTGGCAGGTTTTGAAGGCATCTCCCAAAGTTCTTGGGACATGGATGGACGTTCAATTTCAAAGTGACCTGGCTAATTTGAATTTTTACCACAAACATCGAATACTGTTTTCTCCCCTCTGACATCATTGCGATAGAAGAGGGCAAAATGTACTGAAATTTTTGCTGCACTCCTCAGGTCGGCAACAAAATCAATAACAATGGACAATGGGGCTGTTTCCCCCTACTGTGGATTTCATCTTTCAGTTAGCATTAGCATATCTCCATGCTAATATTTAATTATTTAAGTTAGCATTAGCATATCTCCATGCTAATATTTAATTATTTAAGTTAGCATTAGCATATCTCCATGCTAATATTTAATTATTTAAGTTAGCATTAGCATATCTCCATGCTAATATTTAATTATTTAAGTTAGCATTAGCATGCGTCACACTGTTATCACCACCCTGTTAATAAGAGTGTAAGGAAACTAGTTTTAAAGTGATACATCAAATGTTTCTAAGACATATCACTTTTACCAGTAGTAGTCTTAACAAACAGGGGTTTGACACACACACACACACACACACACACACACATACACACACTTTAACGCACAAATACATTTTAAAAATGTATTATTATTTTTCTAGTTGTATTGTTTGTATATGGTTGTATTGTAAATGTGTGTGTCTGTCCTTGTCTATCCGTGTATCAGTGTTTTGTTACTTGTCATGTTTACTGTTTTTGTGGACCCCAGGAAGAACAGCTGCTAATGGGGATCCAAATAGACAAAAATAAACAAACACAGGTCAGAGTGGATAGTCAGAGCGAGGAAAAGGAGGAGGAGGACGGAGGGGAAAGAGTGGAGGGATGAGGAGGCGGAATGGAGGGTTTATGATGATGATGGGGATGAAGGTGCTCACTTGGTTGTCGTCTGAGAGGCGGGGCATGGAGATGGTCCGACCATGCCTGTCCATTCGCATTGGGTGACAGGGCTCAGTTTCCGAGTACCCGTCCCGCCCCATCTTTCTCATCTCTAGCGTCTGCAAGAAAGAGACCAGAGGGTGTGTGACCACTGCCGACTAGGGGCAGGAGTCTCAGAGCCAGGGCTCTTTTGATAGTACTACAATGAGTGTATCGTAAGTGATTCTATAATTGTTTATAATTCTATGCTTTTTAACTATTCTATAGTTAGTTGTGTAGTTCTTATTCAATAGGTATATTGTCTTGTCTCCACTGGCCAACTTGGCTGTGAAGTAGCTATAAAATAAGGAAGCCTCTCTATTGTCTGTTGATCTGGTCCTTCAACGGGCTGCAGGGAGCCGTATGTAGACATTTCTTCCCACAGAACCATAGATACTGTAGCAGTGTTCATGTACAGTGAATTTGAAAAGTATTCGGACCCCTTAACTTTTTACATTTTTTAACATTTAAAATTGTACCCCCCTTTTCTCCCCAATTTCGTGGTATCCAATTGTTAGTAGTTACTATCTTGTCTCATCGCTACAACTCCCGTACGGACTCGGGAGAGACGAAGGTCGAAAGTCATGTGTCCTCTGAAACACAACCCAATCAAGCCGCACTGCTTCTTAACACAGCGTGCATCCAACCCGGAAGCCAGCCGCACCAATGTGTCGGAGGAAACACCGTGTCAGCGTGCACTGCGCCCAGCCCGCCACAGGAGTCGCTAGTGCGCGATGAGACAAGGATATCCCTACCGGCCAAACCCTCCCTAACCCATACGACGCTAGGCCAATTGTTCGTCGCCCCATGGACCTCCCGGTCGCGGCCGGCATCGACCGGGAGGCACTGCACCACCGGAGGCCCCCGGACCCCTAAAATGGATTTTTAAAAAATGTATCCACACCAATCGACACACAATACCCCATAATGACAAAGCAAAAACAGGTTTCTATAAATTTTAGCAAATGTATTAAACATTTTTTAAAACAAAAACAGAAATAACTCATTTAAATAAGTATTTAGACCCTTTGCTATGAGACTCTAAATTGAGCTCAGGTGCATCCTGTTTCAATTGATCATCCTTGAGATGTTTCTACAACTTGATTGGAGTCAACCTGTGGTAAATTCAATTGATTGGAAATTATTTGGAAAGGCAACCACCTGTCTATATAAGGTCCCACAGTTCACAGTGCATGTCAGAACCAAATCCAAGCCATGAGGTCAAAAGAATTGTCTGTAGAGGTCCGAGACAGATTGTGTCGAGGCACAGATCTGGGGAAGGGTACCAACACATTTCTGCAGCATTGAAGGTCCCCAAGAACACAGTCGCCTCCATCATTCTTAAATGGAAGAAGTTTGGAACCACCGAGACTCTTCCTAGAGCTGGCCACACGGACAAACGGAGCAATCAGGTGAGAAGAGCCTTGGTCAGGGAGGTGACCAAGAACCCGATGTTCACTCTGACAGAGCTCCAGAGTTCCTCTGTGGAAGGACAACCATCTCTGCAGCACTCCACCAATCAGGCCTTTATGGTAGAGTGACCAGACGGGAAGCAACTCCTCAGTAAAAGGCACATTACAGCCTGCTTGGGAGTTTGCCAAAAGGCATCTAAAGACTCTCACACCATGAGAAACAAGACCTGGTCTGATGAAACCAAGTTTGAACTTTTTGGCATGAATGCCAAGCGTCACATCTAGAGGAAACGTGGCACCATCCCTACGGTGAAGTATAGTGGTGGCAGCATCATGCTGTGGGGAGGTTTTACAGCGGCAGGGACTGGGAGACTAGTCAGGATTGAGGGAAAGAT
>NW_026284231.1:60000-77500 GCF_023373465.1 Oncorhynchus keta
TGTATGTATGTGTGTGTGTGTGTGTGTGTGTGTGTGTGTGTGTGTGTGTGTGTGTGTGTGTATCTACAGTATGCATACTGTGAGTGTTGGCATGCTTATGTATGTATGTATGTATGTATTTGTGTGTGTATATGTACATATCATGTACGCATATGTATAACCCATCATTACTACTCACATGCTGTTGGGGTCGTGCTGGGTGTGTCTGCATGTGTGTGTGTGACAGAGAAAGAGAGAAAGAGAGTGTACGGTTCTACTCACATGCTGTTAGGGTCGTGCTGTGTGGCGGGGAGGCCGTTGACCCCTGGCATCCCTCCTCCCGTCCCGTCGGGGCCTCCCCCTCCTCCCCCTTCTCCTCCCCCAGGGGAGGGCGGCTCCATGCGCTGAAACATTAACGGTGTTCGGTTCTGTGTGAGATACAACATGGCCTCGGGCTGGCATCAGACACACTCAGGCAGGGACACACACACACACACACAGAGGAAAGGAGAGGATGCACCGCAGCATGCTCCCACCAGGTGGCACAATTGGGCAAAGTAATGGTTTAGAGGTTAGAAGTTGCCTAGAGTGGGATATTGAAGCTCTGGAGAAGGGCGGAGGGGCAGGCTTTTGTTCCAGCCCAGCACTAAGTATATATAATAGTCACCACTAAACGAGCATCAGTTTTTCAATACTAGCCACTAACAATTTAAACTTCTTCCACCAACATACAAATTATTCTGGACGGCTGAAGCAAGTCACACAATTTTTCTTGAAAAAATGACCCTTTCTAGTTGGTTATTAATTAATTGGTGTCTTAACTGAGGACTCGCTGATTATTTGACTGAAACAAATACTTTGGCCCTCCAGAGCTAGAATTGCCCACCCCTGCTTTAACCACAGATCTAGGATCAGATTACCATAACCATCTGATAACCTTCACCATTAGGAGAATTAAGACCTGATCTGATCCTGTGTCAGTCAGTGCTTAGTTGCAACCAGAGCCATATACTTAAGCAATAAGGCCCGAGGAGGTGTGGTATATGGCCAATATACCACGGCTAAGGGCTGTGTCCAGGCACTCCGCATTGTGTCTTGCCTAAGAACAACCCTTAGTTGTGGTATACTGGCCATATATCACAAACCCCAGAGGAGCCGTATTTCTATTATAAACTGGTTATCAAAGTAATTAGAGCAGTAAAAATAAATGTTTTGTCATACCCGTGGTATACGGTCTGATATACCACGGGTGTTAGACAATCATCATTCAGGGCTTGAGCCACCCAGTTTATACATGTATATATACCAGGGTTAGGGTCAATTCCATTTCAATCGATTCATAAAGTTCCAATTCCACATTTGAAAAACATTGAAGAGAATTGGGATTTCACTGTACTTCCTGAATTGACTGCAATTGAAATGGAATTGACCCCAACCCTGATATATACACACAGTGCTTTCAGAAGGTATTCATACCTCTTGACTTTTTCCACATTTTGTTATGTTACAGCCTGCATTTAAAATAGATTACATTGTGTCACTGTCCTACACACAATACCCCATAATGTCAAAGTGGAATTATGCTTTTTGAAACTTTCATAAATGAATACAAAATTGGAATGTTTTGAATCAATAAGTATTCAACCCCTTTGGTATGGCAAACCTAAATAAGTTCAGAGGTTAATATGTGATTAAGAAGTCACATAATACGTTTTATGGACTCACTCTGCTTGCAATAATAGTGTTTAACATGATTTAACATGATTTAACATGATTTAACATGATTTAACATGATTTAACATGATTTTTGAATGACTATCTCATCTCTGTACACAACACTAACCTAAATGACAGAGTGAAAAGAAGGAAGCCTGTACAGAATAAAACATATTCCAAAACACGCATCCTGTTTGCAATAAGGCCCTAAAGTAACACTGAAAAAAATGTGGCAAAGAAATTAACTTTATGTCCTGAATATAAAGCGTTACGTTTGGGGCAAATCCAACACAACACATCCCTGAGTACCACTCTTCATATTTTCAAGTACGGTGGTCGCTGCATCATGTTATGGGTATGCTTGTCATAGGCAAGGAAAAGGGAGTTTTTTTAATACAAATGACCGGAATAGAGCTAAGCACAGGCAAAATCCTAGAGGAAAACCTGGTTCAGTCTGCTTTCCAACAGATATTGAGAGACAAATTCACCTTTCAGCAGGACAATAACCTAAGACCTAAAGCCAAATATACACTGCAGTTGCTTACCAAGACCACGTTGAATGTTCCTGAGTGGCCACGTTACAGTTTTTGACTTAATGCGTCTTGAAAATCTTCAGCAAGACTTGAGACTTGTCTGTCTAGCAATGATCAACAACCAACTTGACAAAGCTTAAAGCTCTTAGAGACTTACCAGAAAGACTCACAGCTGTAATCGCTGCCAAAGGTTATTCTAACATGTATTGGCTCAGGGGTGTGAATACATATATATAAAAATGTTAATACATTTTCAAACATTTCTAAAAACACGTTTTCATGTGTCATTATGGGGTAGAAAAAATATATATTTCATCAATTTAGAATTCAGGCTGTAACACAACAAAAATGTGTAATAAGTCAAGGGGTTTGAATACTTTCTGAAGTGTATATGGCTCTGGAGGATAATTCTACTTCCTCCATCAAAACAGCTCCTCAGCAGTCCTTTTTGTTGTTTCGCCCATATATGGAGTGTGGCGGGAGCAGGGAGGTCTTCCATTGGCTGGTCTGTGGTGGTGTCGATGGCTACATGACTACAGATGCCGTCATGTTCATCCAAACCAAAAGCTAAAATGTTAACGGCTAAATGAATGGGTGTGAACCCGGGTTGTAGCGTGCTTGCTAACAGTGAGTCCTTCTGGGAAAATGTGTTTTAATATACTAACAAGTGAAATGGGATATGGAGGACGAGGTACAAAACGAGTGCACTATTGTCCCTAGAAAGCACATTCATGAATACCACTGAAGATTCACAGAGACGGTTTTGTTACATGAGCGTCCAATGGTTACATCAGGAACCTCAGCTCAACATCCAAACAACCAACCAGAGATGGCGGAATACACAGACAGGAGCACACAGAGAAGGGAGAAGGGTTCTGGTTAGACAGGCCTGATGACAATCAACCTAGATTGACCAATCAGGGAGGGTTTTGAGAAGTCAAGGTCCCGCCCCCCTCCTGGAAGAACAAATCGAGTCAGAGGGACAAGGGGATGGATGGACAGACAGGTAGACACGGAGAGAAAGATGGAGGGAGAAGGAGGGAATATGCAAAAGGGTGATAGAGGAGTGACATAGATAGTGAGTGATACTTAACAACATGTATAGAAGGGCACAGACCTGGGGCACAGAGAGACATGGTAAACCGTGGTAGAAAGACAGATTACAACAGTGAAAAGACAGGCAGTGAAACCGTGGTAGAAAAGACAATAGAAAAGACTGTATGTATATATATATATATATATACATGTATAAATAATAAACTATATCAATTGGAGAATAGATTAAGACATAATGAAAGGTAGTATAACAGTAGGGAGGAGGGAAGGAGGGGAGGAAGGAAGGAAGGAGGAAACGAAAGACAGAGTTAAGGAAAGAAGGTGGGAAAGATTGTAAGGAGAGATGACAGGAAGGTGCAACAGATTGAAGGAGGGAATAAGGAGAGATGACAGGAAGGTGCAACAGATTGAAGGAGGGAATAAGGAGAGATGACAGGAAGGTGCAACAGATTGAAGGAGGGAATAAGGAGAGATGACAGGAAGGTGCAACAGATTGAAGGAGGGAATAAGGAGAGATGACAGGAAGGTGCAACAGATTGAAGGAGGGAAGAGATGACAGGAAACAGATTGAAGGAGGGAATAAGGAGAGATGACAGGAAGGTGCAACAGATTGAAGGAGGGAATAAGGAGAGATGACAGGAAGGTGCAACAGATTGAAGGAGGGAATGAGAGATGACAGGAAGGTGATGACAGGAAGGTGCAACAGATTGAAGGAGGGAATAAGGAGAGATGACAGGAAGGTGCAACAGATTGAAGGAGGGAATAAGGAGAGATGACAGGAAGGTGCAACAGATTGAAGGAGGGAATAAGGAGAGATGACAGGAAGGTGCAACAGATTGAAGGAGGGAATAAGGAGAGATGACAGGAAGGTGCAACAGATTGAAGGAGGGAATAAGGAGAGATGACAGGAAGGTGCAACAGATTGAAGGAGGGAATAAGGAGAGAAGTGCAGGAGTGATGGACATAAAGAAAGGAAGTAAGGAGGGAAAGAGTACAACTGAGAAATGAAAGCAGGAAGAAGGGAAGGAGGGATAGACAGAAAGACAGTTTGTCATTGTGCACCACAGGCCAGCTGGTGATGTTGAGAAGGAGGAGCCTGTATGGAACTGGACAGTCAGTGCAACCAATGAGGTGACAGCATTCAGGAGGATCATACCAACTCATAGACGGGGTCTAAAATATCGTACACTCCATTCACCTAGGGCCCGATTGAGACTTGAGATAAGTAGACTTAACATGGACTTAAGTCAATAAAACATGGACATAAGTCAACATTTGTTACTTAAGTCCATGTTAAGTCAACTTATCTCATGTCTGAAAAGCGCCCCTACTGAATACCCACAGAGCCCTAATCCCGCATCATGGGCGTGATCTCGGATAGAATAAGATGGGTTCCAATTCTGTTTCTTAAAACATCCAAGAAAACATATAAGCAACTTTGATTTTGGGCTGAACCATTACTTTAACTTCAGCCTCCACAGGCAGATAAAAGCCATTAGAAGCTGTGGACTGCAGCACAGGAGCAACGGGGTATCCCGGGGAATGGGGACAAGGTGTTAGAGAAACAGTGCACATCACATTAAGAGGTAGTGCATTTACACAGCATTCATAGACAACAGGAGTGCACACAGACATTGGCCATGTTGTATCATTATTATTCATATCATTTTCAAAACAAAACAATTGCAATTTGACAGTTTAAAACATCTCCCCCTTCTCCTCACCACTACACCATTTATCCCCCCATGCTTAAAAAGGGGAGGAGTTCAAAGAAGTACTTCAAGGGGCAATCTGCGACTGAGTTTTATTATTTGAACGGCAGATTGCCCCTTTAAGTAAATATACAAGTGGTGGGTATGATGGGGGTAAAGTAATGGGTAGGGGGGGTTATAGTAATGGTAGAGTAAAGGTAAAGAGGTAGCGAGTGGAAGAGCCAGGCCGGGCCTCAGCCTACGATAGCCATCCATCATGCTAACTGGGAAACAGGCAGAAACAGCCTGGTGCCGGAGTAGAGAGAGAGAGAGAGAGGTAACTGGAGTTAGCATGCTACAGGGGTAACCCAGGACCAGGCAGCGCTCATCGGGAGGGTTCCAAGGTGGAGGAGGTAGATGTGGGAGGACGAGCGGGGGGCATGTGGGAAATTAAAGGGCTTAGGGGGTTGACGGACCAAGGAGGGCAGCGATGGAGGTCCTGGAAAGGGTGCAAGGGGGCCAGGAAACGGGGTCTAGCGAAGAAGTGGGTTTGGGGTCATGAGGATGGTTTCTGGAGGGAAGGGAGGCTATGGAGGTCTGGAAAGGGGGGCTATGGGGGCAGGAAGTAGAAAGGGGGTGCTGGGGCAGGAAGTAGAAAGGGGGGATATGGGGGCAGGAAGTAGAAAGGGGGTGCTGGGGCAGGAAGTAGAAAGGGGGTGCTGGGGCAGGAAGTAGAAAGGGGGTGCTGGGGTAGGAAGTAGAAAGGGGGTGCTGGGGCAGGAAGTAGAAAGGGGGTGCTGGGGTAGGAAGTAGAAAGGGGGTGCTGGGGCAGGAAGTAGAAAGGGGGTGCTGGGGTATGAAGGACCAAAACTAGCAGCCATGGGGGTTCTGCATGGTGGGTAGAGAGGAGGGAGGAAGAGTTGAGGAGTTAAAGGAAGGGGGAGCTGAGGGGGTTGGATGATTTGGGCTTCACTGGGGTGTGGGAGCATGGGTGTCTGGAGGCAAGAGAGGGTATGGGGAGCTGGACATGTTTGGAAAGGGGATCTAAGGGGGAAGGAAGAGTCGGTTCTGGGGTGTATTTTGGAGGTCACGGGGGTGGGCCTGGGTCTAGTGGGTACCTGCTCCTCGCGTAGGGCCTGGAGCTTCTTGGCCTTGCTCTGTCTGTAATACTCCATGATCATCATGGCAGCGTAGATCTTCCCCACCGTCAGGTCTGTGGCTGCTGAGAGAGGGACAAGTTACCCTGCCTCGATTAGACCACAATGTGGATGGGACCCTGAGCCGTGAGACGAGAGAGAGGGGGATGGGAGTGGGGGACTGACCATGCTACGACACCACACACACATACAGGCAGTTGCGGGCACTAAAAAGTTAGGTCGTGTTGCTGTATTGGTAGAACAATTGCTGCCAACGTGTGGACAACACTTCACTCCTAACGGTAGGTTTGGTTTTTAGAAAACAAACATTTCAGTGGCCGCGACTGTAGGGTGAGTCTTAAAGTCCTTGATTCGTCTTCCTCCTTTTAAAAAAGATCTTAAAGGGGAAATATCCGAGGTTTCCACCCCTCAGACCTTCTCTTCCAATACGTTTTGACAAAGAGCCAATGATTCACTGACTCAGGAATCAAGGATGAAAGGAACGAAGGAAACACGTTTTAGATTCACCCTCCATACATAACACACAGCGACTGCTTCAAATGACACCATGTACACGGAAATACACAACTTATTACCCATGAGGTAGTGGTTGAAAGTAGTGCACTATACTATATATTATCCCCTCTAAAGGGAATATATGCATTATATATGCACTATTAATAGCAGTATATATGCAATAATATACACAATGCTATGTACTATACAGGGAACATGGTAATGGTGTCATTTGAGATTTGCCTACAGATACAAGTACAGGTACAACCATATACAACACTGTACAGTATACAACAGAGCTGAGAGTCTTTTCACAATCACTTCTTTTCTGTCGTTAACGGAAATATTCTCTTTCACTTTCATTTGAACAGGCTTAGTGCTTCAACGGTTTCTATAGAGGACTATATAGTCATTTCACGTTGACCATAGATCATCACTTCACGCCAATCCTACGCCTTCAGAAACACGAGCTCCATTTCTTTCTCCAGAAACTCTAGATTGGCACCCAGAGTTTGGATGATCCAGATAACATCAAACACGAGGAAAACCATGGAGCTTTGTTTGACACTAAAACCCACCTCTTTACTCTGAAAAATACATGATGATCTATTCCCAGAGAAATGGCTCGAAGTCCCCCAGCATATCAACTTATTAAAAAGTATAATAATACTTTAGAATAATAGTAATTGTATAGTGCAATACTATGAAGTACTTTCTCAACATTGCATGCTGCTCTACTTTCAGTGAAGTATAACTTTAAATGAATAAATTTAAGTTATATTTAACACCAAGGCAGCGTGCTACACTACACTGTGTGTAGAACATTTGATCTCTTCCTTATTATAATAATAACAACACTGTTACTATACTACTACTACACTACTACTATTACTACTACTACTGGTACTGCCACTGCTACTACCACTACCACTACTACTATACTACTACTGCTACTACCACTACCACTACCACTACCACTACTACTATTACTACTACTACTGGTACTGCCACTGCTACTACCACTACCACTACTACTATACTACTACTACTACTGCTACTACCACTACCACTACTACTATACTACTACTACTGCTACTGCTACTACCACTACTACTACTACTGCTACTATACTACTACTACTGCTACTGCTACTACCACTACTACTACTACTATTACTATAGGTCTATACTTGTACTACTATAACATGACTCTCACTAAGCCTATGTTGAGGCCCATACTCCCTGTAGTGAAAAGACTTCTATAGAGGGTTAGGGTCTATAGCAGGCACCCCCTGATGCAGGAACTGATTGAGTGGGGGTACAGAAGGGATTGTGTGAGTGTGTTTACGTTTTCTAAGAACTGTAAGTAGGGAGAGGTGAGGATGTACTGAGGGAGTTATGGTTGTATGTGTGTGTGTGTGTGTGTGTGTGTGTGTGTGTGTGTGTGTGTGTGTGTGTGTGTGTGTGTGTGTGTGTGTGTGTGTGTGTGTGTGTGTGTGTGTGTGTGTGTGTGTGTGTGTGTGTGTGTGTGTGTGTGTGTGTGTGAGTGTGTTTACGTTTTCTAAGAAATGTAAGTAGGGAGAGGTGAAGATGTACAGAGGGAGTTATGGTTGTATGTGTGTGTGTGTATGTGTGTATGTGTGTGTGTGTGTGTGTGTGTGTGTGTGTGTGTGTGTGTGTGTGTGTGTGTGTGTGTGTGTGTGTGTGTGTGTGTGTGTGTGTGTGTGTGTGTGTGTGTGTGTAGGCGGGAGGGGTTGTGTGTATGAAAACAAGTGTGTTATAAGTAGGGAGAAGGTCCGTGGGGGTCCTGATCAGGGGGGCGAAGCAGTGAGTGAGACTACGTTTAGTAGAAGCTGTCCTCTTGGTGAATTGGTGATCGTCGGACACACTTACACACGCACACACATCGTAGTGTGTGTTTTACGTTTCGTGATGTAACTTACACTTGTGTGGCGTGACCAGCAGGTCTAGGTTCTTCTGAGAGAGGTTGGGCCAAATGGCCATCATTTCTTTCCTTAGCTCAGCGTCCATCTGATGTTTGTCAGCTCCTCCTGTGTTACCCAACACACACGTCAAGACACACCCACACACACACACACGTGGGCATACGCACAGGCAGATACGCAGGACAGCAAACACACAGAAGAGCAAACACGCGCATGTACGAAAGAACATACGCAAGGGCAAACACACGTAAGCAAACGCAGGCAGCAGAGCAAGACACCCACACACACACGCATACACACACGCGCACACACACACACACACACACACACACACACACACACACACACACACACACACACACACACACACACACACACACACACACACACACACACACACACACACACACACACACACACACACACGCCCACACACACACACCCACACACACACACGCACACACACAAGCGCACACAAATATGCATGCAAAAAAACAAGTTATCCAGCCACACATGTACACATTCACACAAACAAAAAAGATTTGGATTAATCCACAACTTCCTGAGCATTTATAAATGTTTTGTATATCACCACTATCTGGAAGGACAGGACTGATACCATACCTATGGTAGGAAGAAAAGAAAGGGAGAAAGAAAGAAATAGATAGAACGAAAGAATGAAAGAAAGAAAGAAAGACAGACAGAATAAGAGAAACAGAGAGAGGAAGAATAAAAGAAAGAAAGCAAGAAAGAAAGCAAGAAAGCAAGCAAGAAAGAAAGCAAGAAGAAAGAAAAAGAAAGAAAGAAAGAAAGAAAGAAAGCAAGAAGGAAAGAAAGAGTAGAAAGGGAAAAGGTAGGAAACAACAGATCAGATAGGCAAATATAGAGCAAAAGTAGAGCTGAAAAGGTTTAGTAGATAAAGAGACAGAAAAGGAGGAGGAGAGAAGGTCGTACCCTTGGCGATCTTGATATCGAGCGCTGTCCGAATCAGAGCCATGAGGGTGGAGTTGAAATGCACTGAGTTGTCCTCGGCAACCGGCAAGTCCATGCGCAGCAGCCTCTGTGGAGAGCCAATCAGGTGGAGAGGTTGAGAAAAGAGAGTGTGTCCGTGGTAGGGGGTGTGGTCTGAACCTCCAGGTAAGGGGAAAAGGGAGGGGCCAAGGATTGAGGGAGCTCGATAGGGCAACAGCCTAAAAAGGTTAGGTTTCAGTGTCTGTAATCTTATCTACTTGTTTATTTAGCCAGGATTATGTTTGACTCGGTCTGTCTGATTCCGAAGACACAGAAATTTGGTGCAATTCAGTTTCACCTCACAGTTCATAGAGGGAATTGAAATCCAATTCATGAATTGAAAGAAATCCTCATAGAAAAAAAAAAGTTGATTTCAATTCATCTCCCGAAGTGACTGAATCTAAATGGAATTGAACCCGACCCCACTTGCAGTATCTTGATTGTCAGAGGTCCCTTGTAGGTCTATGTTGTGCCTGTGTGTGCTAAAGGACTTTGTCATATGTAGTAACCACAGTATGATCTCCAAACTGTGAAACTGCCTTTTCCAAAGGAAACAGTGGAAAAGTACTTCCTGATTGTCTCCTGATTGGCAAGTGATACGCAAACAACTACACATTTATCCAACGGGCCGTCTGCTACAGAATGAGCGACTGCGAGAGCCAAGAGCCACGCGGCACCGCAATGGCCGACGACCAACTGACCCAACCTATGCCCATGTTCCCTAATAATGTGTGAATGCAACGGTACGCATTCACGCATCTTATTACACACAAATGTACACACATGTACACATACAACCCCCTGTACCCTCCCACTAACACACAGTATATCAAGAGAATATACTGGAATAGACTGCAAGACATAGCAAACAGTAGTATCACTAGTGTAGTCGTATTACTCTTAATCAGGAGACGAGTGGGTTTTATCAAGGCATCTGCTATAGAGCTCCCCCTACCTGTATGGAGGTTCGCTACATGTTTTTGATTGATTTATTTCTAAACAGGTCAAACCAATGGATGAACTGCTATATTTAAAAAAAAAACAACCCAGGGTTGTTTTTTCACATCTATTAGTCGCCATCGATTGGTTTGACCGCTGAACATGAGCGTTGGGTACTCACATAGGACGGGCAAGCACGTGTGACACGATGTTAGTGTGTGTGTGTGTGTGTGTCATGCCCGATAGCGTGTGTGGCAACAGTCGTCGCAGCCAACATCCACAGCCTCCAGGTGTCCATAGCGACAAGCCATGCAACAGAAAATGCGACGGTCGCATGCGTTTCCCAGCCCCCCAGATCCCCGACATTCAACATACCTCCACAAGCAGCATGCCCCCCCCAGGACAAGCAGCCGTGCAGCCGCGCACAGAGAGCATCATCATATTAGCTGTGATGGATTCATGGGGATATCTACGTATTGGTCCCTTTGATGTGCTTCATTTTCTCTCTATGGTTTCCTACAGAGCTACGCAGGCTACTTGAAGAGGCCTTAGTGTTAGTCTTTTAGACATGATGCAAAGGCCCGGATTGGCAGATCAGATCTCTCTCCATGCTAAACGGTTGCGTTATCTAGAAGGGGTCAGTTAAAGATGTTTATTAATAACATTCCCAGAGAGAAGAAAATAATAAAAAGAAGAATGATTTGTTTCGACCAACCAGATGTCGGGCTACTGTGTATAGGGGAGACGGAGTAGTAGAGGTTAGTGGCGTTAGAACCAGAAGGCTTCTATAATGAGATGGAGCTACAGATAAAAAAAACGGAAGGAAGAGGGAGAGGAAGAGGGAGTGAGATTGTGACGACATTGAAAAAGGAGAAACAAGAAATCAAGACGATACATGATTCAAGGGGAGAAAGAAAGAGAGGAGAGAGGAGAGAGAGAGAGAGAGAGAGAGAGAGAGAGAGGAGAGGAGAGAGAGAGAGAGAGAGAGAGAGAGAGAGAGAGAGAGAGAGAGAGAGAGAGGAGAGAGGGAGAGAGAGGAGAGAGAGAGAGAGAGACAGAGAGAGAGAGAGAGAGAGAGAGAGAGAGAGAGAGAGAGAGAGAGAGAGAGAGAGAGAGAGAGAGAGAGAGAGAGAGAGAGAGAGAGAGAGAGAGAAGAGAGAGAGAGAGAGAGAGAGAGAGAGAGAGTATAACAAGACAAGATAATAAGACGAGGACTGAAACCATGTCAATCTATCACCAAAAATGGCCAATCAAGCCTTCCTGGAAAGTTCACTACCATAACAAAGGTTAGAAAGGTCAAGCGTAAGAAAGAGGTCAAATACTACTCTTGGATTGACCAGTCCCAGGTGGGAGAAAGTGGTGTAGGGGTTAGGGCCTTTAACGTAAGTCTCCTCTCAGGATTAGTGTACTAAAACAACGACGAGCTAGAATATAACCCACATAAGCCATCACAGCATCTATCATCGTTGTTATCCATGAACACTAGGGATTTCCATGAGTGACATATTGTATGCAATAGGGAATTGCTGGGCTGCGTCCCAAATGGCACCCTGTCCCAAATAGCACCCTATTCCCAATGTAGTGCACTACTTTTGACCAGGACCCATAGCGCTCTAGTTGAAAGTAGTGCACTGTATATGGAATAGGGTTCCATTTGGGACACAACCCTGGATAGAGTGGAGAGAAGGAGCAGGGAGAAGAGAGGACATAGAGGGCAGAGGCAGACAGTAGGAGAGAGACAGACAGTAGGAGAGAGGGGCAGAGACAGACAGTAGGAGAGAGGGACAGAGATAGACAGTAGGAGAGAGGGACAGAGATAGACAGTAGGAGAGAGGGCAGAGACAGACAGTAGGAGAGAGGGGCAGAGACAGACAGTAGGAGAGAGGGACAGAGATAGACAGTAGGAGAGAGGGACAGAGATAGACAGTAGGAGAAAGGGACAGAGACAGACAGTAGGAGAGAGGGACAGAGACAGACAGTAGGAGAGAGGGACAGAGACAGACAGTAGGAGAGAGGGACAGAGACAGACAGTAGGAGAGAGGGACAGAGACAGACAGTAGGAGAAAGGGACAGAGATAGACAGTAGGAGAAAGGGACAGAGACAGACAGTAGGAGAGAGGGACAGAGACAGACAGTAGGAGAAAGGGACAGAGATAGACAGTAGGAGAAGAGACAGTAGGAGAGATAGACAGAGATAGACAGTAGGAGAGGGACAGAGATAGACAGTAGGTTAGAGGGACAGAGACAGACAGTAGGTTAGAGGGACAGAGGCAGACAGTAGGAGAGAGGGACAGAGACAGACAGTAGGAGAAAGGACAGAGACAGACAGTAGGAGAAAGGGACAGAGATAGACAGTAGGAGAAAGGGACAGAGACAGACAGTAGGAGAAAGGGACAGAGACAGACAGTAGGAGAAAGGGACAGAGATAGACAGTAGGAGAAAGGGACAGAGACAGACAGTAGGAGAAAGGGACAGAGACAGACAGTAGGAGAAAGGGACAGAGATAGACAGTAGGAGAGAGGGACAGAGATAGACAGTAGGAGAGAGGGACAGAGATAGACAGTAGGAGAGAGGGACAGAGACAGACAGTAGGACAGAGACAAACAGTAGGCCAGAGTCAGAGGGACAGAGACAGACAGTAGGATAGAGACAGAGACAGACGGTAGGGTAGAGGGACAGAGACAGACAGTAGGAGAGAGGGACAGAGACAGACAGTAGGAGAGAGGGACAGAGACAGACAGTAGGAGAGAGGGACAGAGACAGACAGTAGGAGAGAGAGGGACAGAGACAGACAGTAGGAGAGGGACAGAGACAGACAGTAGGATAGAGGGACAGAGACAGACAGTAGAATAGAGATAGAGACAGACAGTAGGAGAGAGGGACAGAGACAGACAGTAGAATAGAGATAGACAGTAGGATAGAGGGACAGAGACAGACAGTAGGACAGAGACAAACAGTAGGATAGAGGGACAGAGACAGACAGTAGGATAGAGGGACAGAGACAGACAGTAGGACAGTAGGCCAGAGTCAGAGGGACAGAGACAGACAGTAGGATAGAGGGACAGAGACAGACAGTAGGATAGAGACAGAGACAGACGGTAGGGTAGAGGGACAGAGACAGACAGTAGAATAGAGATAGACAGTAGGAGAGAGGGACAGCGACAGACAGTAGAATAGAGATAGACAGTAGGATAGAGGGACAGAGCCAGACAGTAGAATAGAGATAGAGACAGATAGTAGGACAGTAGGACAGAGACAGACAGTAGGATAGAGGGATAGAGACAGATAGTAGGACAGAGGGACAGAGACAAACAGTAGGATAGAGGGACAGAGGCAGACAGTAGGAGAGAGGGACAGAGACAGACAGTAGGATAGCGGGACAGAGACAGACAGTAGAATAGAGGGACAGAGACAGACAGTAGGACAGAGGGACAGAGACAGACAGTAGGATAGAGGGATAGAGACAAACAGTAGGATAGAGACAGACAGTAGAATAGAGGGACAGAGACAGACAGTAGGATAGAGGGACAGAGACAGACAGTAGGATAGAGACAGACAGTAGGATAGAGGGACAGAGACAGACAGTAGGATAGAGGGACAGAGACAGACAGTAGGATAGAGGGACAGAGACAGACAGTAGGATAGAGACAGACAGTAGGATAGAGGGACAGAGACAGACAGTAGGATAGAGGGATAGAGACAAACAGTAGGATAGAGACAGACAGTAGGATAGAGGGACAGAGACAGACAGTAGAATAGAGGGACAGAGACAGACAGTAGGATAGAGGGACAGAGACAGACAGTAGGATAGAGACAGACAGTAGGACAGAGGGACAGAGACAGACAGTAGGATAGAGGGATAGAGACAGACAGTATGATAGAGGGATAGAGACAGATAGTAGGACAGAGGGACAGAGACAGACAGTAGAATAGAGGGACAGAGATAGACAGTAGGATATAGGGACAGAGACAGACAGTATGATAGAGGGACAGAGACAGACAGTATGATAGAGGGACAGAGATAGACAGTAGGATAGAGGGACAGAGACAGACAGTATGATAGAGGGATAGAGACAGATAGTAGGACAGAGGGACAGAGACAGACAGTAGAATAGAGGGACAGAGATAGACAGTAGGATAGAGGGACAGAGACAGACAGTATGATAGAGGGATAGAGACAGATAGTAGGACAGAGGGACAGAGGCAGACAGTAGAATAGAGGGACAGAGATAGACAGTAGGATAGAGGGACAGAGACAGACAGTATGATAGAGGGACAGAGACAGACAGTAGGATAGAGACAGACAGTAGGACAGAGGGACAGAGACAGACAGTAGGATAGAGGGATAGAGACAAACAGTAGGATAGAGACAGACAGTAGGATATAGGGACAGAGACAGACAGTATGATAGAGGGATAGAGACAGATAGTAGGACAGAGGGACAGAGGCAGACAGTAGAATAGAGGGACAGAGATAGACAGTAGGATATAGGGACAGAGACAGACAGTATGATAGAGGGACAGAGACAGACAGTAGGATAGAGACAGACAGTAGGACAGAGGGACAGAGACAGACAGTAGGATAGAGGGATAGAGACAGACAGTAGGATAGAGACAGACAGTAGGATATAGGGACAGAGACAGACAGTAGGATAGAGGGACAGAGACAGACAGTATGATAGAGGGATAGAGACAGATAGTAGGACAGAGGGACAGAGACAGACAGTAGAATAGAGGGACAGAGATAGACAGTAGGATAGAGGGACAGAGACAGACAGTATGATAGAGGGATAGAGACAGATAGTAGGACAGAGGGACAGAGACAGACAGTAGAATAGAGACAGACAGTAGGATAGAGGGACAGAGACAGACAGTAGGATAGAGGGACAGAGACAGACAGTAGGATAGAGGGACAGAGACAGACAGTAGAATAGACAAGGGACAGAGACAGACAGTAGGATAGAGGGACAGAGACAGACAGTAGGAGAGAGAGAGAGAGAGACAGAGAGAGGGGAAAGAGAGTGATACACAGAGAGAGAGACAGAGACAGAGAGACAGAGAGACAGAGAGAGAGAGAGAGAGACAGAGAGACAGAAAGACAGAGAGACAGAGAGAGAGACAGAGAGACAGAGAGAGAGAGAGAGAGAGAGAGAGAGAGAGAGAGAGAGAGAGAGAGAGAGAGAGAGAGAGAGAGAGAGAGAGAGAGAGAGACAGAGAGAGGGGAAAGAGAGTGATACACAGAGAGAGAGAGAGAGACAGAGAGAGAGAGAGAGAGACAGAGAGAGAGAGACAGAGACAGAGAGAGAGAGAGAGAGAGAGAGAGGGGAAAGAGAGGGGAAAGAGAGTGATACACAGAGAGAGAGACAGACAGAGAGACAGAGACAGAGAGACGGAGAGAGAGAGACAGAGAGAGGGGAAAGAGAGGGGAAAGAGAGTGATACACAGAGAGAGAGACAGAGAGAGAGACAGAGACGGAGAGAGACAGAGACAGAGAGACAGAGAGAGAGACAGAGAGAGAGAGAGACAGAGAGAGAGAGAGAGAGAGAGAGAGAGAGAGAGAGAGAGAGAGAGAGAGAGAGAGAGAGAGAGAGAGAGAGAGAGAGAGAGATGAGGGGAAAGAGAGTGATACACAGACAGAGAGACAGAGACAGAGAGACAGACAGAGAGACAGAGACAGAGAGACAGAGACGGAGAGACGGAGGGGAAAGATATGAAGACAAACAGTTCAGAACTGCATAGACAGTAAAACAGGATGGGTGGAGAAAAGCTCAGGTCTTCTCAAAGGAAAGAAAGGGAAAAGATCGGGAGAAAAGACACAATACGGAGAGACTGTCTATCTATTTGTCTATTTGAACACAATGCCCAAATACTGTAGATTCACTGTCATTAAAATCAACAAATAACAACTTCCTGTCAAATAATGTGGCCACAAATGTCTGTGTGTCATCACCCCTCCCAGCTAAGGGCTGAAGATTGAAGTACGGTATACAGTATATGTGTGTGTATTCAGGAAGTGAAGACGCTGTCTGAACTACTGTGTGTGAGAGTGTGTGTGTAGCTATGGTGCCATCCACAGGAAAGAGAGACTCAGAGGACTGAAGACACACACCCTTCCCTGTCCTTCTGTACCCGCATCCTTTAGTCTGTTCATGTGTGTGTGTGTGTGTGTGTGAGCGCCCTAAGTAATATTCAGGCCAATCCATGCCAGTGTGCCTACCGGCTCTCCAAAACCACAGATAGATACCCATTAATATGTTAATACATGTAAAACCACTCATACTGCGAGGGCTTATTTAAAATCATTTCCATTTTTAACAAAAAAAAACGTGCCTTTGATGCCAAAACCAAGTAAATTGGCCATATCAGCGACCCAATAGACCGACCTGAGATCGTGGATAATTGGCTCCCAGAAGGCTGTGGTGCTTTTACATTGGTGCAGGGGGCAGAAGGGCAGACAAGGCTTCCTCCGTTCCCTTGCTCCTGTGGCTTAGTGTATCTGAAGGGTCTCTGCGAGTGACTATCATTTCCCTGTCATTCTACTTCACCACCATCCCTCCCTCCCTCCCTCCCTCCCCCTCCTCCCCCTCCCTCCCTCCCTCCCTCCCTCCCTCCCTCCCTCCCTCCCCTCCCTCCCTCCCTCCCTCCCTCCCTCCCTCCCTCCCTCCCTCCCTCCCTCCCTCCCTCCCTCCCTCCCTCCCTCATCCCTCCCTCCCTCCCTCCCTCCCTCCCTCCCTCCCTCCCTCCCTCCCTCCCTCCCTCCCTCCCTCCCTCCCTCCCTCCCTCCCTCCCTCCCTCCCTCCCTCCTCCCTCCCTCCCTCCCTCCCTCCCTCCCCTCCTCCCTCCCTCCCTCCCCCCTCCCCTCCCTCCGAAGGCTGTGGTGCTTGTCATCAAGGGGCTCCCTCCCTCCCTCCCTCCCTCCCTCCTCCCTCCCCCTCCCTCCCTCCCTCCCTCCCTCCCTCCCTCCCCCTCCCTCCTCCCT
>NW_026284231.1:82500-95000 GCF_023373465.1 Oncorhynchus keta
TGCCATCTGTACGTACATTAGTCAAGTGTAAATGAACAAAACATTATGTCCGTTTGATTAAACATGAATAGTCTATACACATGTACATTGGTGATAGTGTCTACAGCAGTGTGTGTGTGTGTGTGTGTCTGTGTGCGTTTATGTGTGTGTGTACCTGTGTGTATATGTGTGCGTTTATGTGTGTGTGTTTCTGTGTGCGTTTATGTGTGTGTGTGTGTGTGTACCTGTGTCTGTGTGCGTTTATGTGTGTGTGTTTGTGTGTGCGTTTATGTGTGTGTGTGTGTGTGTGTCTGTGTGCGTTTATGTGCGTGTTAAATGTGTGCGTTTATGTGTGTGTTACCTGTGTCTGTGTGCGTTTATGTGTGTGTGTTTGTGTGTGCGTTTATGTGTGTGTGTGTGTGTGTGTGTCTGTGTGCGTTTATGTGCGTGTGTGTGTGTACTTGTTTGTATCTGTGTGCGTTTATGTGTAACTGTGTGTGTGTGTCTGTGTACGTTTATGTGTGTGTGTGTGTGTATATGTGTGTACCTGTGTATATCTGTGTGTGTGTGACTCACCAGGCAGCGGGGTCATACTCGGCCCATATCCTGACGTACTCGTCCAGGTGATGAGGACCCAGAATAGATGAGTCTCTGGTCAGGTACTCAAAGTTATCCATGATGACAGCCACAAACAGATTCAGCATCTACACACCACACACACACACACACACACACACACACACACACACACACACACACACACACACACACACACACAAAAACAGATTCAGCATCTACACAGCAACAATTATTAGATACCAAAAAAAGACAATTACAAATGTTATGCAACACGGGAACATTACAAAGTCTGGGACCTGTTCACTGAGTTGCACAAATACATTCAACCAGACCCAGTTATTACAGGCTGGAACAGATTGGATTGAAAATTAAAGAAGCATTTTCAAATCAATTTCCATTGTCCTCCAAGAGTGTCTGAATATCTTCTTCTAGAACTACTGAAGCCTTGTTTTCATTGGCACTTTAAAGTTAACCAGGGTTGGGCTGGCCTTGTTGGGCTGGCCTTTCTGGGCTGGCCTTGTTGGGCTGGCCTTGTTGGGCTGGCCTTGTTGGGCTGGCCTTGCTGGGCTGGCCTTGCTGGGCTGGCCTTGTTGGGCTGGCCTTGCTGGGCTGGCCTTGCTGGGCTGGCCTTGTTGGGCTGGCCTTGTTGGGCTGGCCTTGCTGGGCTAGCTCAAATTATGTTTACACTGTCTCCAGAAATGATAAATTCTGTCATGTTGCTAGGTAGCCAATGTGTCTGCAGTCTGCAGCTAGCTTTTATAATGCTGCTAGCTAGCTAGAAGTTCTAGAAAGTCCTCTGGCTACAACTAGATAGATAACTAACTAGCTACCCAACAATTCAACAATTAAAATCAACATACTCTTGCTAGTGCCAGCCAGACTCAGAGCCATGTATGCAGCTTGCTAGCGAGCTAACCATTTAGCTATTTAAAGTCATTCCTACCTTGCTTGCAATGGCATTGGCTATTAGCTAACCAAGCAAACCAGATGACAGGTTTAATAGGATGCAGCTAGCTAGCTTTCAATACAACCTGGGAGTAAGGGTCTAGGGGTTAGAGTATAGGGGTTAGGGTCTAGGGTCTAAGGGTTAGAATCTAGGGTCTAGGGGTTAGAGTCTAGGGGTTAGGGTCTAGGGTTAAATGGTTAGAATCTAGGGTCTAGGGGTTAGAGTATAGGGGTTAGGGTCTAGGGTCTAAGGGTTAGAATCTAGGATTAGAGTCTAGGAGTAAGGGGTTCGGATCTAGGACTTAGGGTCTAGGAGTTAGGGTCTAAGAGTTAGGGTCTAAGAGTTACGGTCTAGGGTTTAAGAGTTAGGGTCTAAGAGTTAGGGTCTTGGGGCTAGGGTCTAAGAGTTGGGTCTAGGTGTTAGGGTCTACGAGTTAGGGTCTAGGTGCTAGGGTCTAGGAGATAGGGTCTAAGGGTTAGGGTATAGAAGTTAGGGTCTAAGGGCTAGGGTCTAGAAGTTAGGGTCTAAGGGCTAGGGTCTAGGAGTTAGGGTCTAAGGGCTAGGGTCTAGGAGATAGGGTCTAAGGGCTAGGGTATAGAAGTTAGGGTCTAAGGGCTAGGGCTAGTCCCCTTACCAGGAAAGAACAGAGGAAGATGAAATGCTGTATGTGAAGGTCCTAGTGGGAGGGGCTAGGGCAGGGTTTCCCAAACTGGGTCCTGGGGCCCCCCCTGGGGGCACGTTGTGGTTTCCCCCAGCACTACACTGCTTATTCAGATAACCAACTCATCATCAAGCTTTGATTATTTCAATCAGCTGTGTAGTGCTGGGACAAAAAAACAACAACCTGAATTTGAGAAATGCTGGACTAGGGTATAAGGGATAGGGGTTAGGGGCTATGGGTTAGGGTTTGATTAGTCCTCTTACCAGGAAAGAACAGAAGAAGATGAAGGAGACGAAGTATGTGTATGCGAAGGTGCTGCCACACTCTGGTTCTGTGTTCCCTGAGTCTGGGTCACACTTCTTACCCCCCAGACACGACAGCATGATGTCATGCCACGCCTCACCTGTCGCACTCCTGGTACAGGACACACACACACGAACAGACACATACACACGTATGGATGCACACACACACACACACGCACGCACGCACACACACACACACACACGCACACACACACACACACACAGACACACGAACGGACGCATGCACACACACACACACACACATACATACGGATGCACACACACACACACATACGGATGCACACACACACACATACGGATGCACACACACACATACGGATGCACACACACACACATACGGATGCACACACACACACACATACGGATGCACACACACACACACATACGGATGCACACACACACACACACATACGGATGCACACACACACACACACACATACAGATGCACACACACACACACACGGACACACACACACACACACATACGGAGGCACACACACACACATACGGATGCACACACACACACATACGGATGCACACACACACACATACGGATGCACACACACACACATACGGATGCACACACACACACACACACACATACGGATGCACACACACACACACATACGGATGCACACACACACACATACGGATGCACACACACACACACACATACGGATGCACACACACACACACACATACGGATGCACACACATGGACAAAAACAAACAAAAACACACAACACACACACACACATGAGGGAAAGAGAGAGAGGGGAAACAGACACAGGGTGAGGGAAAGAGAAACACACACACAGGGAAAGACAGACAAATACGGATGCACACACACACAGACGGATGACACACACACACACAGACGGATGCACACACACACACACAGAGGATGAGGGAAACACACACATACGGATGAGGGAAAGACAAGGAACACACACACAAGAGAGACACACACACACACACACACAGACACAGGGACAGACAGACAGGGTGAGGGAAACACACACAAAGAGATGCACACACAGGGAAACAGACACAGACGGATGGAAACACACAGAGACGGATGCACACAACACAAGGAGGATGCACACAGAGGGTGACAGGGAAAGAGAGGATGCAGAGGGGGAGGGAAAGAGAGAGAAACGGATGCACACAGGGTGAGAGGAACACACAAAGAGAGAGAGGGTGAAAGAGAAAGAAGAGACACATGACGGATGACACAGAAAGGGAAAGACACAGGGGATGACAGAAAGACAGAGAGGGTGAGGGAAAGGAAAGAGCAGAGAAACAGATGGAAAAAAGAAACAAAAAGAGGGAGAGAAAATATAAAAAGAGAAAGAGAGAGGGTGAGGGAAAAGAGAGGGTGAGGGAAAGAAGAGAGAGAGGGTGAGGGAAAGAGAAAGAGAGAGAGAAAGAGAGAGGGTGAGGGAAAGAGAGATAAAGAGAGAGAGGGGAGGGAAAGAGAGGAAAGAGAGAGAGGGTGAGGGAAAGAAGAGAGAGAGAGGGTGAGGGAAAGAGAAGAGAGAGAGAATAAAGAGAGAGAGGGGAGGGAAAGAGGGAAAGAGAGAGAGAGAGAGAGAGAGGGGAAAGAAAGAGAGAAAGAGAGAGAGGGGGGAGGGAAAGAGAGAGAAAAGAGAGAGAGGGTGAGGGGGAAAGAGAGAGAAGGGAAAGAGAGATAAATAGAGAGAGGGGGAGGGAAAGAGAAAGAGAGAGAGAGGGTGAGGGAAAGAGAGATAAAAGAGAGAGAGGGTGAGGGAAGAGAGAGGGAAAGAGAAAGAGAGAGAGGGTGAGGGAGGGAAGAGAGAAGGAAAAGAGAAGAGAGGGTGAGGGAAAGAGGTGAGGGAAAGAGAGAGAGAGAGAGGGTGAGGGAAAGAGAGAGAAAGAGAGAGAGAGGGTGAGGGAAAGGAAAGAGAGAGAGGGTGAGGGAAAGAGAGAGAGAGGGTGAGGGAAAGAGAAGGAAAGAGAGAGAGGGTGAGGGAAAGAGAGATAAATAGAGAGAGGGGGAGGGAAAGAGAGAGAAAGAGAGAGAGAGGGTGAGGGAAAGAGAAAGAGAGAGAGGGTGAGGGAAAGAGAAGGAAAGAGAGAGATGGTGAGAGAAAGAGAAAGAAAGAGAGGGTGAGGGAAAGAGAAACAGAGAGAGGGTGAGGGAAAGAGAAAGAGAGAGAGGGCGAGGGAAAGAGAGAGAGAGGGTGAGGGAAAGAGAAGGAAAGAGAGAGGGGAAAGAGAAAGAGAGAGAGAGGGAAAGAGGGAAAGAGAGAGAGGGTGAGGGAAAGAGAGGAAAGAGAGAGGGTGAGGGAAAGAGAAAGAGAGAGAGGGTGAGGGAAAGAGAGAGAGAGGGTGAGGGAAAGAGAAAGAGAGAGAGGGTGAGGGAAAGAGAAAGAGAGAGGGTGAGGGAAAGAGAAAGAGAGAGAGGGTGAGGGAAAGAGAGAGAGAGGGTGAGAGTGAGGGAAAGAGAAGGAAAGAGAGAGAGGGTGAGGGAAAGAGAGAGGGTGAGGGAGAGAGGGTGAGGGAAAGAGAGAAAGGGTGAGGGAAAGAGAAAGAGAGAGAGGGCGAGGGAAAGAGAAAGAGAGAGAGGGTGAGGGAAAGAGAAAGAGAGAGAGGGAGGGGGAGGAGAGAGAGAGAGAGAGGGGAGGGAAAGAGAGAGAGAGGGTGAGGGAAAGAGAAAGAGAGAGAGGGCGAGGGAAAGAGAGAGGGTGAGGGAGAGAGGGTGAGGGAGAGAGAGGGTGAGGAAAGAGAAAGAGAGAGGGTGAGAAAGAGAAAGAGAGAGGGGAGGGGAGAGAGGGGGAGAGAGAGAGAGGAGAAGGGGCGAGGGAAAGAGAGAGGGTGAGGGAGAGAGGGTGAGGGAAAGAGAGAGAGAGGGTGAGGGAGAGAGGGTGAGGGAAAGGGTGAGGGAAAGAGAGAGGGAGAGAGGGTGAGGGAAAGAGAGAGGGTGAGGGAGAGAGGGTGAGGGAAAGAGAGAGAGAGCATGGATATTGAGGAAAGGAGAGAAGGAGCATATGAAAGCAGAGAGAGAGAGAGAGAGTAGATAACCCACCTGAATAGTAACATGAGTGCCATGATGAAAGTCCTGAAGTTGTTGTTTTCGTTGATGGCACTGCCTTCGTCCTCGCCCAGTGCCAGATTACCAAACAACTATACACACACACAGAGGTCAAGGAAGTGATCATTTAGGGATGAATTCTGACTATTGACATCCATCATTGGCATCAATAGAAATCCTTTTCTGAATAAATGCTTTATTACAGAGGCTATGTCAGCAGTACTCACCTGCATCCCAATGATGGCGTAGATAAAGAACAGCATGCCGATGAGGAGGCACACATAGGGCAGCGCCTACCGGTGGACACACAGGGAAGTACATTTTCAGTGTTAAGACTACAAACAGATTAACTGCCCATACCAGGCTGGACATAGGAAAGGAAAAGCTGTGTGTGTTTGTTCATATGTGTGTGTGTGTGTATGTGTGTGTGTGTGTGTGTGTTTATGTGTGTGTACCTTAAATGACTGGACGAAAGTCCAGAGCAGGATGCGTATAGTCTCTCCTTGTCTCAGTAGCTTGACGAGACGAGCCGCTCGAAACAGTCGAAGGAAACTCAGGTTGATGAAGTTATTCTACAGCAGCGATGTATGGGTGTGTGGTGTGGTGTGGTGTGGTGTGGTGTGGTGTGGTGTGGTGTGGTGTGGTGTGGTGTGGTGTGGTGTGGTGTGGTGTGTGTGTGTGTGTGTGTGTGTGTGTGTGGGCGTGTGTGATCAGAAGAAGAGAGAGAGGGAAAGAGACAATTAGTTTTACTGAACTATTATCGCCCCCAAATCAAACCAAAACAAAGAGAGAGGAGAACAAAAAGGAGAGAGAGGAGGTTAAATAGAGAGAGAGGAGGTTAAATAGGAGAGAGAGGATAAATAGGAGAGAGAGGAGGTTAAATAGGAGAGAGAGAGGAGAACAAAAAGGAGAGAGAGAGGAGGTTAAATGTGAGAGAGAGTGAGGTTAAATAGTGAGAGAGGAGGTTAAATAGAGAGAGAGAGGAGGTTAAATAGAGAGAGGAGGTTAAATAGAGAGAGAAGGAGGTTAAATAGAGAGAGAGGAGGTTAAATAGGAGAGAGAGAGGAGGTTAAATAGAGAGAGAGGAGGTTAAATAGAGAGAGAGAGGAGGTTAAATAGGAGAGAGAGAGGAGGTTAAATAGGAGAGAGAGAGGAGGTTAAATAGGAGAGAGAGAGGAGGTTAAATAGAGAGAGAGGAGGTTAAATAGGAGAGAGAGAGGAGGTTAAATAGGAGAGAGAGAGGGAAGGTTAAAAAGAGAGAGGAGGTTAAATAGAGAGAGAGGAGGTTAAATAGGAGAGAGAGAGAGAGAACAAAAAGGAGAGAGAGAGGAGGTTAAATAGGAGAGAGAGAGGAGGTTAAATAGGAGAGAGGAGGTTAAATAGGAGAGAGAGAGGAGGTTAAATAGGAGAGAGAGAGGAGGTTAAATAGGAGAGAGAGAGGAGGTTAAATAGAGAGAGAGAGGAGGTTAAATAGAGAGAGAGGAGGTTAAATAGGAGAGAGAGAGGAGGTTAAATAGGAGAGAGAGAGGAGGTTAAAGAGGAGAGAGGAGGTTAAATAGGAGAGAGAGGAAATAGGAGAGAGAGGAGGTTAAATAGGAGAGAGAGAGAGGAGAACAAAAAGGAGAGAGAGAGGAGGTTAAATAGGAGAGAGAGGAGGTTAAATAGGAGAGAGAGGAGGTTAAATAGGAGAGAGAGGAGGTTAAATAGGAGAGAGAGGAGGTTAAATAGAGAGAGAGGAGGTTAAATAGGAGAGAGAGAGGAGGTTAAATAGGAGAGAGAGAGGAGGTTAAATAGGAGAGAGAGGAGGTTAAATAGAGAGAGAGGAGGTTAAATAGGAGAGAGAGGAGGTTAAATAGAGAGAGAGAGGAGGTTAAATAGGAGAGAGAGGAGGTTAAATAGGAGAGAGAGAGGAGGTTAAATAGGAGAGAGAGGAGGTTAAATAGGAGAGAGAGGAGGTTAAATAGGAGAGAGGAGGTTAAATAGGAGAGAGAGGAGGTTAAATAGGAGAGAGAGGAGGTTAAATAGGAGAGAGAGGAGGTTAAATAGGAGAGAGAGGAGGTTAAATAGGAGAGAGAGGAGAACAAAAAGGAGAGAGAGAGGAGGTTAAATAGGAGAGAGAGAGGAGGTTAAATAGGAGAGAGGAGGTTAAATAGGAGAGAGAGAGGAGGTTAAATAGGAGAGAGAGGAGGTTAAATAGGAGAGAGAGAGGAGGTTAAATAGAGAGAGAGAGGAGGTTAAATAGGAGAGAGAGGAGGTTAAATAGGAGAGAGAGGAGGTTAAATAGGAGAGAGAGAGGAGGTTAAATAGGAGAGAGAGAGGAGGTTAAATAGAGAGAGAGAGGAGGTTAAATAGGAGAGAGGAGGTTAAATAGAGAGAGAGGAGGTTAAATAGGAGAGAGAGGAGGTTAAATAGGAGAGAGAGGAGGTTAAATAGGAGAGAGAGAGGAGGTTAAATAGGAGAGAGAGAGGAGGTTAAATAGGAGAGAGAGGAGGTTAAATAGGAGAGAGAGGAGGTTAAATAGGAGAGAGAGAGAGGTTAAATAGGAGAGAGAGGAGGTTAAATAGGAGAGAGGAGGTTAAATAGGAGAGAGAGGAGGTTAAATAGAGAGAGAGAGGAGGTTAAATAGGAGAGAGAGGAGGTTAAATAGGAGAGAGAGGAGGTTAAATAGGAGAGAGGAGGTTAAATAGGAGAGAGAGAGGAGGTTAAATAGGAGAGAGGAGGTTAAATAGGAGAGAGAGGAGGTTAAATAGGAGAGAGAGAGAGGAGGTTAAATAGGAGAGAGAGAGGAGGTTAAATAGGAGAGAGAGGAGGTTAAATAGGAGAGAGGAGGTTAAATAGAGAGAGAGAGGAGGTTAAATAGGAGAGAGAGGAGGTTAAATAGGAGAGAGAGAGGAGGTTAAATAGGAGAGAGAGAGGAGGTTAAATAGGAGAGAGAGGAGGTTAAATAGGAGAGAGGAGGTTAAATAGGAGAGAGAGGAGGTTAAATAGGAGAGAGAGAGGTTAAATAGGAGAGAGAGAGGTTAAATAGGAGAGAGAGAGGAGGTTAAATAGGAGAGAGGAGGTTAAATAGGAGAGAGAGAGGAGGTTAAATAGGAGAGAGAGGAGGTTAAATAGGAGAGAGAGAGGAGGTTAAATAGGAGAGAGAGGAGGTTAAATAGGAGAGAGAGGAGGTTAAATAGGAGAGAGGAGGTTAAATAGGAGAGAGGAGGTTAAATAGGAGAGAGGAGGTTAAATAGGAGAGAGAGAGGAGGTTAAATAGGAGAGAGAGAGGAGGTTAAATAGGAGAGAGAGGAGGTTAAATAGGAGAGAGAGAGGAGGTTAAATAGGAGAGAGAGGAGGTTAAATAGGAGAGAGAGGAGGTTAAATAGAGAGAGAGGAGGAGAGAGAGAGGAGGTTAAATAGGAGAGAGGAGGTTAAATAGAGAGAGAGGAGGTTAAATAGGAGAGAGAGAGGAGGTTAAATAGGAGAGAGAGGAGGTTAAATAGGAGAGAGAGAGGAGGTTAAATAGGAGAGAGAGAGGAGGTTAAATAGGAGAGAGAGAGGAGGTTAAATAGGAGAGAGAGGAGGTTAAATAGGAGAGAGAGAGAGGAGGTTAAATAGGAGAGAGAGAGGAGGTTAAATAGGAGAGAGAGAGGAGGTTAAATAGGAGAGAGAGGAGGTTAAATAGGAGAGAGAGGAGGTTAAATAGGAGAGAGGAGGTTAAATAGGAGAGAGAGGAGGTTAAATAGGAGAGAGAGAGGAGGTTAAATAGAGAGAGAGAGGAGGTTAAATAGGAGAGAGAGAGGAGGTTAAATAGGAGAGAGAGGAGGTTAAATAGGAGAGAGAGAGGAGGTTAAATAGGAGAGAGAGGAGGTTAAATAGAGAGAGAGAGGAGGTTAAATAGGAGAGAGAGGAGGTTAAATAGGAGAGAGAGAGGAGGTTAAATAGGAGAGAGAGGAGGTTAAATAGGAGAGAGAGAGGAGGTTAAATAGAGAGAGGAGGTTAAATAGGAGAGAGACAGGAGGTTAAATAGGAGAGAGAGAGAAGGTTAAATAGGAGAGAGGAGGTTAAATAGGAGAGAGGAGGTTAAATAGGAGAGAGAGGAGATTAAATAGGAGAGAGGAGGTTAAATAGAGAGAGAGGAGGTTAAATAGAGAGAGAGGATGTTAAATAGGAGAGAGGAGGTTAAATAGGAGAGAGGAGGTCAAAACATTAAATTATTCAAATGATACCAAAATCCAACCATAACACAACAGACCTGACTAGAAGCCAAAGAAACACACAACGCAAAACAAAAAGTATGGAACGAAAAGAGAGAAAGAGAAAAGGAGAAAATCATAATTAAAAATAAATCAAAAACGTCATCATCCAATCCGGTAAGAGTAGAACGTTGTATATTTATTTTCTATAAAAACCAAATGCACTGATCTTAGGGGGGCAAGCAGGCCACAAGGTATGGAGGTACTGGCATCCAACAGACAGGACGCACACACACACACACTGCACTCCTCAACCGCACACACACACAGGAAGCTGGCACGCCTCGCCACTAAGTGATTGGCTGAGATTGGTCATGAGGTGTTCAGCATTCTGAACTGTCTACTCTACTGTCTACCCTAACCTCAGAATCTCTTGTGCGACGAGGTGCACTACTGTTGTGTGGCACAGGTTGGTCGTGCAAAGCAGTAGTGGGAGGAAGACGAGGAGGAAGACAAGAAAGAGGAAGCTAGCATGCAGACAGATCCAGCTTCAATGCAGGCAATGGCATGGCAACACTATTGCAACTACATTCTGTTTAGCAGGGGGCTGAAGAGCAGGGCGTCAGTGTAAGATGCTACAGCTGCATGCAGACCAGTGTTAGAGTATCCCTCTATCTGGTCAAGCAGAACAGAAGCCTTGGCTAGCATTCACACGTCCTTCTGGCAGCACTACGGTCAATGTGTGAGTGTCCGTGTGTGTGAGTGACAAATCTATGCAGAACATAACAGTAACCAATTCATGTACATTTGTGTCCATGATTGTGTGTGTGTGTGCGTCGTTGTGTGATTCTATTTGTATGTGTGTGTCGACACAGTGTTCCAAAACGGTTCCTTCCTTCAGCAGAAGAACACTTTTAGGTTCTAGATAGCACTTTTTCTCTCAGAGTGTAGGTGTGATTCTATGTGTATGTGTGTGTATGTATCCTTTATCCATGAACTGACCAATAGTGTGCCAGAAGGAGCGGATCTTTCAAACGCTGCCGAGAGGAAGCCCACTGGAGTCATCAGGCACACACACGATTCAACTGCCAATCAGAAGTGCATGCACTTGGGTCAGAGGTCAGGGGTTAAAAGCAGCTAAACCCAGAAGGTTGGGGGTGAAGGGTCAGGGAAGTCAGGAGGAGGGCGGGGCCACACATTGGCCAACGGGGATGCGTGTAGGTCTGAGAGATAAATTACAAACCAACCTCCTACATGTGGCAGGTAGATGTAGAAGGATGGATGGAAGGAAGGAGGGAGCAGGATGGATACAGTGAGTGTCAGCGAGAGGAGTCGGTGGTGGTTTGGTGATGATTTGGTGTTTTTTTGAGGGGCACGGCAACAGCACACCATCACACAACAGCACACCACACAGTCGGCGTCATGGATTGCATGGGACAACATGGGAGGGGATTCATAGTGCATTTCGATTGGATGGATTTATCATAAGTAGGAAGTAGTAGTGGGGGCGGAGGACGCCAACAAAGCAGAGAGGTTGGTTTTTAAAGAAAGCATGTAAAAAGATAGAACAGGAAAAGGAATCATTATGAAGGTAGTTACAACATAGTTACAACATAGGTATAACATAGTTACAACCATAGAAATGTAGTCTTTCTATAGTTACAACAAGGCCACAGAACCTTTGGAAGCACATTCATGCTCAAAAACACTTTTTTTTTTTTTTTTTTTTGGCATGAATGTGCTTCCATCCAAAACATCAGTCAACAACAACACAATTTGAGTGGTTTTGTTTCAGGCTATCCTCGTGGTGACATTAGGTACAGATCTACAGATGGAATCCGCAGTAGGAGGAAACAGCGCCACCGTCTGCCCCACGGCCGTTGTTATTGATGTCGTTGTGTTGGACGAAGCAAGGTGGAGAGAACTGGGGAAGCGACACGCATCGAGGTCAAACAGTTTGCCCCACGGCCGTTGTTATTGATGTCGTTGTGTTGGAACGAAGCAAGGTGCAGAGAACTGGGGAAGCGACACGCATCGAGGTCAAACAGTTTGCCCCACGGCCGTTGTTATTGATGTCGTTGTGTTGGAACGAAGCAAGGTGGAGAGAACTGGGGAAGCGACACGCATCGAGGTCAAACAGTTTGCCCCACGGCCGTTGTTATTGATGTCGTTGTGTTGGAACGAAGCAAGGTGGAGAGAACTGGGGAAGCGACACGCATCGAGGTCAAACAGTTTGCCCCACGGCCGTTGTTATTGATGTCGTTGTGTTGGAACGAAGCAAGGTGGAGAGAACTGGGGAAGCGACACGCATCGAGGTCAAACAGTTTGCCCCACGGCCGTTGTTATTGATGTCGTTGTGTTGGAACGAAGCAAGGTGGAGAGAACTGGGGAAGCGACACGCATCGAGGTCAAACAGTTTGCCCCACGGCCGTTGTTATTGATGTCGTTGTGTTGGAACGAAGCAAGGTGGAGAGAACTGGGGAAGCGACACGCATTGAGGTCAAACAGTTTGCCCCACGGCCGTTGTTATTGATGTCGTTGTGTTGGAACGAAGCAAGGTGGAGAGAACTGGGGAAGCGACACGCATCGAGGTCAAACAGTTTGCCCCACGGCCGTTGTTATTGATGTCGTTGTGTTGAACGAAGCAAGGTGGAGAGAACTGGGGAAGCGACACGCATCGAGGTCAAACAGTTTGCCCCACGGCCGTTGTTATTGATGTCGTTGTGTTGGAACGAAGCAAGGTGGAGAGAACTGGGGAAGCGACACGCATCGAGGTC